>NC_054381.1:157614580-157814580 GCF_017654675.1 Xenopus laevis
CTGTAAGTGATGGAGGGAGAGATGGTAGGGCCCAGGCAGAGAGACAAAGACAGCAGGGACAGAATGGTAGGGCTCAGCAACCTGGTGAACAGGCCTCAACTTCTGGGGCAGATGCCGGCACATCAGGCAATTTCTGGGAGCGCAGGCGGTTTTTCCCTGCAGGTGCAGGTCCTTCTTTTGGGGGTCAGGCTTTCCGTAGGCAAAACTGCGTTAAACTGGTGTGGGAAGGGAAGAAAGAGGAGGCTCCTAGTAGAACCTACATTATTAAGACACTGCTGGAAAGGTCTGCCAAGTTTAAGGCCCGTGAAATGGAGGCCTGCATTGTCCAGTTCTCTACAGAATGGGATGTCAGCTTTAAAATACCACAGGGACTGGATGCATTTTGGCGCCTTTTTGACACCCTTAGAAATCAGCCAGAATGGAAAAATGTTGATGCCGTTCCAGTCTCCAGACCTGAGACAAAAACTGTCACTATCATTGTCAAAAATGAAGGGGTGCCAGTTAATGATGTGGCGTTGTGGCTGCAGCGCCAGTGCACTGTCCTCTCCCCACTGGCCCGTATATATGAAGATGATGTGTGGACAGGGGGGTGGAAAACAGAGGTAAAACTAAAGATAGTTGATAACATCCCCCAACATCTGCCCACAACCTTTTTCATTGGCAAAGAGAAGTGCGTTTGTTTCTATTTTGGCCAACCGAGAAAGTGCTTCAAATGTGGTTCCCTGAATCATCTCGCTAGCTCCTGTCTGGTGGAGAGGTGCACTTACTGTGGGAAGATAGGCCACACAAAAAAGGTGTGTAAGATCATTATGTGCAACCTCTGTGGTAATATAGGTCATGCCCACCGCCTGTGCCCTAAAGCCTGGCACAATAACAACACCCAGAGGGAAGATGTGTTGGAGCAGGAGGAAGATCAGCTACTGATTGATGCAGTTCAGGAGATAGAGCAGCAGGAAAGGGTGGAGATAAACCACAGACAGGAGGCTGCAAAGGCCATTCAGGCCCAGCAGAGAGACCCCGGGAAAGATCAGAGCAGTAAGGGCAAGAAGGCACAAAGTCAGGAAGGGAGCTCTAATGATCAGGAACATGATGTTCAGAGACCACAGGCAGGCCCATCATTGGCTAAAAAAGGCCCGTCAAAGGCTGTAATTCCCCCAAAAGCCCCTGATCCCAAACAGCAACCAGCTACATCAAGGGCAGTAACACCCCAGCAATCTCAGGAATCCAGCCTGAGCCCTGCACCCACCTTGCAGGAACATTCACCCAAAAAAAAGAAGAAGAAGAAAAAGGGTAAATCAGACAGTGAGCAGAGAGACACCCAAAGCCCTGAGGAAGGGGGTTGGCAGTTTGTTAAGACCTCAGGTAAAGGAAAGAAGTCCCCTGGAATCATGTCTTTCAGCCCACAAACATCCAATCGATATGCCCAGCTGCAAAGCGAAGGCGATGATTTGGATAATGATGATGATGATTCTTGGGGGTCTAAAATGGAGACCGAGTTTCAGAGAATAGATAAAGAACTTTCTCTACAACAGTCAGTGCAGCATTCATCTCCCATTAGTCAGTCAACACCTATGGGTGGTGGGACCATATCAGATGATGTGGTGTGTAGTGAAGCCTTGTCAGAAGTGGTTGGACCCACTATGGCCTCTTTAGAAGAGGTTCAACATGTCCTGGCATCGCCAGATATGGTTATCTCTCAGCCTGAGATGGATCCAACCACAGAGGACGAGATGGTCCCTCTTGGGGATGAGGACCCTATACCAGCAGGGGTCCAGATCAAGAGGTTTGGAGAGGGGGTATGTGAAGATGAAAGAGAAGGAAAAAAGCCAAATTAAAAAACCAACATGGCTACGGTACCAGTTAGGATTTACACCTCTAATGTCTGTAGCATCCGCTCGCCCAGGGCTAGATTTCTGGCCTTCTCTAGTCTCTCATCATCAGATGGAGACATTTTTTTCCTTCAGGAGACTCGATTGACCACCAGGGCTGACATTCGGAAGGCGACTTCTGAATGGTGTCATGGGCCTTCTGTCTGGTCAATAGCGGCTGAGCCATGCGGTGGTGTTGGGGTGCTGTTCAGAGCTGCATTAAATGTTGTCATTCACCGTCTTATTGAGATCCAGGTAGGCAGGTGTCTGCTCCTTGATGTCACAGCTGGGGGTAGGAGGATACGCCTCATTAATATCTATGGGCCCCACAATGCACAGGAAAGGAATACGCTGCTGTCTGACATGAGGCAGTACCTCCACACCTCTCTCCCAGTGGTTCTTGCTGGCGATTTTAACCAGGTTTTAAGGCCACAAGATAGGACAAGTGCTAGAGTCAACAGGGCAGAAGGATATTTCCTTAATAATATTATCCAGCAGGCAGGCCTGGTTGATGTTGCTACCAAGGATGGCCGTATCGGGCGGCATACTTACCACAATGCAGGGCGATCTAGTCGTCTAGACATGGCCTTTGTTAGGGGAGGGGAGACCTTTACCGATGTACGTGAGCAGGCTGTTGAATACTCTGACCACTTTACAGTCTCTTTCTTATGGGGGGCTTCTTCTATCCCAGCCAGAGGTAGAGGCCTTTGGAGGCTTAATGCAGATTCCCTGGCAGGGCAGTCAGCTCAGCGTTCCTTCAGGATGCGTCTTCAGAGCGAGATTGATAGGGTTGACTTTTATGACTCTGTGTCATTGTGGTGGGAGGATGCCAAAGAGTCGTTCCGAAATCTCTTCAGAAAGCTATCTGTACGTAGGGAGGGAGAGAAATACAAAAGATACCTGTCCCTACGAAAGAAGTTGGAGGCCTGTATTTCGGACGGGGTGGATGGGCCAAAGTTGAACCAGCTGAAGGCCGAGATCAGGCGGCATCAGTACAGCCGGTACAGATCTTTGGTTCTGGAGAGGGATTACGGGAGTTTTCACTCGCCGGACCCTTTTCAGAATTACCGAGAATCTGTGGCCAGGAAGTTAGTAACAGGCCTCAAGGACACCCAGGGTAAGTTGCAAACTACTAGGGAGGGCATCCTGGGTGTTGTGAGGTCTTACTATGCCGACCTTTTCCGGAACAAGGCTTTGGATGGGGACTGGCTGACTGACTACTTGGAGGCGAACCCAGGGCCTGATACATCTAATTTGGACTTTTCCCCTTTGGAAGCAGAAATAACGGAGGCCGAGGTAAGAGCAGCTATTGACAGCCTTCATAAAAAGAAGGCTCCAGGCCCAGACGGCTTAACAGCCGAGTTTTATAAGATTTTCAAAGAGGAGTTGGCCCCGGTCCTCGTGGAGGTCTTTAGAGACAGCCTGGCGGAGGGCATCTTGCCCCCCTCCATGAGGGTTTCTTCTTTGATCCTGCTTTCAAAAGGTAAGGACCCAGAGCATATTGAGAACTGGAGGCCTATTGCCCTTCTCAATAACGATAGGAAGATTCTCGCAAGGGTACTTTTTGATAGACTTATTCAGTTCTCAGGCACGTTATTGTCAGGCTTTCAATTCGGCACGGTGAAAGGGCGGAGCATCTTTGGGGCTCTTCTTACTATCAGGGAGACCTTAGAAGTATGCAAAGCTCAGAGCAAGGGCTGCTACATTGTCTCTTTGGACCAGGCCAAGGCTTTTGACCGGGTGAATCATCAGTACCTGTGGTCTACTTTGTCAAAGTACGGCATCCCGGGCAAATTTATCCAATGGCTGGCAGTTTTGTATGAAGGGGCCGTAAGCTTCCCACTTGTCAATGGTTGGAGGGGAGATGATTTCAATGTGGAGTCTGGAGTGCGACAGGGTTGCCCCTTGAGCCCACTCTTGTACGTATTTGCCATAGACCCATTCCTGCGCGGTCTGGAGAGCTGTGGCTTGAGGGGTATATCGGTCCCCAGATGCCAGACATTGACATCCCTCGCCTACGCGGACGATGTGACAGTTGTGGTATCCAGTCCGAAGGACAGGAGGCTGCTTAACGAAACCATCGAAAGTTACTCTGAGGCCTCTGGGTCAATGATTAACCGTGACAAGTCGGAGGCTTTTTGGACGTTGAATGGTGAGCCTGACTTCCAGCTCCCTGAATTTTCAACTGCCCCATCCCACATAAAGATCCTGGGGATAAAGTTTGGGAGGGAAGACAATTGCAGGCTAAATTGGGATACAAAACTGGATGTCGGAACAGCAAAGGTCCAGCGATGGAAGGGATGGAGGCTGGCCTACAGAGAAAGGGTGAAGCTCATCAAGGCCTATCTGGTCCCTCTGTTTTTGTTTGTAGCGTACGTGTATCCATTGCCAGAATCTCTCTACGCCAGGGTCCACAGTCTGTTTTTCCAGTTGCTCTGGGGACACAGGCTGAACCCAGTCAAAAGGGGGATAACGTACCTGCAGCGGAAGGAGGGTGGTTTGGGCATGTTGTGCCCAGTGGCTTTCTTTGGGTCACTTTTCCTGAAGTTTAACTTTGGGGGCTTGGCCCAAGGAAATGATTCCCTGTGGGAAGTCTGTATCAGAAACTGGGTATCACCTTTTGTAGGAACATGGTTTCAAGGCGGTAGAATGAAGAGATTTCGGATAGTACAGGGATCCCTCCCATCATACCTAGTTCTCGCTCT
Organism: Xenopus laevis; assembly: GCF_017654675.1. Lineage (NCBI taxonomy): Eukaryota > Metazoa > Chordata > Amphibia > Anura > Pipidae > Xenopus > Xenopus laevis. The sequence goes on from NC_054381.1 coordinate 157,619,154, forward strand.
GAGGATTCTGAAGAGGTGGGATGTCAGGGTGGGTGAGCTGGCCACATCTTCCCGAAGGCAGTTGTATCACAGGGTGATCAGGGACTATTTTGCTGCTCCTCTTGCTCTGAGAGACTGTGTGGGTGACATCCTTCAGAAAAGCCTTCACTTTCTTAATGGCAAGAGACTCCCCCCTAAGTTTTTTGACAACTGTTGGCTTTCACTCCAAGGGAAACTCTATGTCCGAGGCAACTTGACTTATCTTACCATTGGCAGCAAAGATTGTCCCTGGGGGTGTGGGGAGGTGGAGACCCAAGAGCACTTTCTTGTCAGTTGCCCAGTGACTAGAGATGTCTATAGTCAGATGGCAGCAGCTCTTAATATCCCTCTCCTGAACAGTCTGAACTATGCAGACTCAGCCTATGGGGTTCCCGCTGTACACCACCCACTGGACCGTGAGACAATTTACATCATACTTGCATGCACACGGTACCAGATCTGGCAGCATAGGTGCAGGAGATCTTTTGGCCAGTTGGGTGGTACCCCAGATAATATAGTGAAGGCAGCTCTGGCTCAGTTGAGTTTTCTGAAGGGAATTGAGATAAAGAGGTCAACATCAAATCAGAACCTATGGAGAGGGGTGAACCTTGCTCTTTCATCTTCATGAACATGCCCTCATCTCAAGGTATGTACCTATTGCATGTATATGGCTCCCTGGGCACTGATACTGCTCCTCTCTTTTTCTATAGGCTGGAGGTGCAGCTTTCTGTAGCCTGGATTCAGAATATGAATATGAAAGTATTATGTTTTTGTTGGGTGAGAAGTTTGGTCCAGGAAAGACTTTTCTGGAATGCTCATTTGGGTTGGTGGTGGGGGAAGGAAGGCCATATGGACAATCCAAGACTTTTCAAACTGGCCTTTGATTTGGTGTGTTTGATGGAAAAGTTGCCAATGGACAGAGGGATGGACTCTGCGGGCTGGAGGGTGTATGGGTGGGTTTGTGGGATTTTTGGTTATTTTTGTTTTATTGTATGATTTTTGAATTGTTTATGAATTGATTGAATTGAATTAATTATTGTAAAGTGATCTTTTAAATAAAAAAAATCTCTATATATTAGGTACCTATCTAGTGTTACCAATCCCTATTTCTGTAGGGAAATGAGAGAGAGCAGACAGTAACCCTTCCAACACTTTCCTCTTGTCTCTATATATTAGGTACCTATCTAGTGCTACCAATCCCTATTTCTGTAGGGAAATGAGAGAGAGCAGACAGTAACCCTTCCAACACTTTCCTCTTGTCTCTGTCTCTATATATTAGGTACCTATCTAGTGTTACCAATCCCTATTTCTGTAGGGAAATGAGAGAGAGCAGACAGTAACCCTTCCAACACATTCCTCTTGTCTCTATATATTAGGTACCTATCTAGTGTTACCAATCCCTATTTCTGTAGGGAGATGAGAGCAGAGCAGACAGTAACCCTTCCAACACTTCCCCTGAAATTGGTAGTGATATTCCCAAACACTATTATATAAAGATATAAGTAGTATAACTAATGACAAGGCATAAAGTACTTTTATGAGGAACCCCTCCTTACTTTATCGCTCCATAAAAAAGGTGTTAATATTGGCAATAATTAAGCTAATGGAGAAAACATTTAGCACAGACATATGGGTATCATATCACTCCCTGCAGGTGCGGGGAGTGACACCAAGTAAATAAGTGTGGCAAGACAATTAACAGTTTTATTACTAATTAAAGTGTCATGTGGGAGAAATGTACCGACTTCTGTCAGGTCATGTGACTCCCTAATTACAGAGTAACTTGGCCTTTATACCTTTGGCAAAGATGATCAATCCCAGTTTCATTCCTTAAAGGGATTCTACCCTCAACAGCCTGGCACTGTGCACCAACACTACAGATAAAGCTCCAACCAATGATGAAGTGGTGACATGTAAAGAATACAAAGCCAACCCCAGGGGGAACTGCAGTTCTAATATGACTTTTAGCTACGGTTGCTCCTTTATTCCGGTTAAACTCCAGACTGGGGGTGGGACAGTGATGTTGTGGGGGCTGGACTGTGACTTTGCAAAGTGGGTTGCCAGGGGGCGGGGCTAAGATGTAACAATCGGCGATTGGTTGACCGCAGAGTCAGGCAGTTATGACCTGGGTAGCCCTTCAAAAAAACCTGATCAAAACCAGACAGGTGGCAACCCTACTTTTAGCCTGGTTCACCTTCAGACTGGACCCTTCTCATTGGCTTCCTTAGCCCCCCACTATGGAAACCAAGCCCTAATTTAGGAACGACCACATTCACTGCTAAGAAACAGCTCCAAAAGCCTCAATACTAAAGACGCAAGGGATGCAAATATTTTACTGTAACCTCTGGATTGATCTCAGCTAAATTTGACATTGGTCAAAGATTATTTTAAGTTTGGCAACCGCACAAAAAAAAACCCTGGATCTTAATGACATAAAAAGGGTCATCACTTGAACACGGTGATCAATTCGTTGTCAGTCCAGTAGACAATTAATAGACAGAATTCATCAAAAAGTTGAGGCTGTTTATCCACTTGATAGATCAATATCTGGCCAGTTTTAAAAATCCAGAAAGTCAATGATGAAATTGGTCTTATCAGTTGGGTCATCGGTACAGATGTATATACTATTTTCTTGAGGCTGTTTATCCACCTGATAGATCAATACCTGGCCAGGTTTAAAAATCCAGAAAGTCAATGATGACATTGGTCTTATGTGTTGGGTCTCCACAGGAGCCACTGTATGAACCAACCATTAGCCAACTGGCCAAAATCTTCTCGCTTGGTGTCCTCATCAAATGAGTAGAGCTCACCGTCTATGATTAGCTTTAGGTCTTCCATAAAAATGTTGTGTTTTTTCTCTCTTCAAAGATGGGGCGCATGGATGATCTACCTATATGACATTGGTACAGATTTATATGATATTTTCTTCTATCTAACATATAATTTCTCCATTATCCAAAGAGACTTTATTGGCTTCCTTTTTAAGGAGGACAAAAATAGCCCCGAGCTTCACTTGTGAGGAACACAAACTGCCAGCTTCTGATATGAAAAATCCCACAGGCAATCTTAGATGTTCCTTCATTTTGTCCATAAGGATCTCGACTGTATGGAGGCTCAGCTCTTGGGAAACACCTTCATTAGTTTAAGACAAAATCAAATAAGGACTTAATGAAATGTATGGAGCGGTGATTACATTTTGTTTCCTTTGAAACGGACATAAAAAGGACCATCACTTGGACACAGTGATCAATTCGTTGTCAGTCCTGTAGACATTTAATAGATAGGATTCATCAAAAAGTTGAGGCTGTTTATCCACCTGATAGATCAATATCTGGCCAGGTTTAAAAATCCAGAAAGTCAATGATGACATTGGTCTTATCTGTTGGGTCTCCACAGGAGCCACTGTATGAACCAACCATTATCAAACTGGCCAAAATGTTATCGCTTGGTCATCATGAGTAGAACTCACCGTCTATGATTAGCTTTAGGTCTTCCATAAAAATGGTGGGTTTTTTCTCTCTTCAAACATGGTGCGCATGGATGATCTACCTATATGACATCGGTACAGATTTATACGCTATTTTCTTCTATCTGATAGATCATTTCTCCACTATCCAAAGAGACTTTATTGGCTTCCTTTTTAAGGAGGACAAAAATAGCCGTTACCCGAGCTTCAATTGTGAGGAACACAAACTGCCAGCTTCTGATATGAAAAATCCCACAGGCAATCTTAGATGTTTTCATTTTGTCCATAAGGATCTCGACTGTACGCAGGCTCAGCTCTTGGGAAACACCTTCATTATTTTAATACAAAATCAAATAAGGACTTAATGAAATGTATGGAGCGGTGATTACATTTTGTTTGCTTTGCAACCGACTGGCTGACAGATTGGCGCGCGCCACTGAATCTCATCAGTTAAACTCAATCAGCAGGACCAAAGCCGATTATCTTACGCTTTAAATGGAGAGGATGTCGGCGCTGAGGATAAAGCTTCTAACGGGCACATAACGGGTGAATGACAAGCCAGCAAACCTCACACTCGACATCTTCCTCTTACAAAAGGGCTCCAAAATCTGCCTGTACTTGACATCATTGCACTCCCTGGGCAGAAAAGATTGTGTATTAGAACATTTGTTAGAAAAAGGATCTTTCTGTTCCACTGCCAGCTGAATATCCCGCTTCATTTGCATTAACTGCCAGCTGAGTATTGAAATCTCTTTAGTGGCGGGGGGTGAGTTTGTTTACGCAAGATTTTTTTTTTTTATCTTAATTTTTGTGCACAATTACAGAAAGCTCAAAATCAAAACAGTAACTAACGTTCATTGTGGACACTACCAGGATGTCATGTGAGCTAAAAGCCTCTAAAAGTAACTTGACCCCAGAAAAACCTGTTTTTTTGGGGGGTTTTTTTGGAATTCAAAGTGTGTAAAAATGTCTTTCTACTCCAAACCATTAAAGTACAAATATCTGCTAAAGTTAGCACAAAACAAGAATTGTCTGTCACTTCAGCTACTGCAAAATCAACCCACTGCATTTTATGCGCGGTAAAGCCCCAAAAAATAAGTTGACCCCAGAAAACCATTTCTTTTTGGTATGAATTCTGAAGAATTTCGAAATGAGTAAAAAATGTCCTATTAAACTGCAATTTTTTATGAAATTCCTGAAACTCATCCACAGACATAAATGGGGTTATGTAATAATTATGAAAGGTTAGGATTATGGTTACGGTTATGCCCAGGCGCATTAACACACAGCAACCAATCAGCATTTAGTGGTCCCCTGTTTGAACATTTTATTGGTTGCTATGGTGTACTGTTCCTGGGCAAACCCCCGTGGCTGTTATTTTTAAACACTGGGCAAATTTGCACCTGGGCAGTAACCAATCAGATTTCTTTCAGTGTTCAACCTGCAGCTAGTTGAAAAAAAGCTAATCCCTGATTGGTTGCTATGGGTTACTGCCCGGGTGCAAATGTGCCCAATGTTTTATAAATGTTTATTACATAATCCCATTTATGTCTCCCAGTTCTGACTGGTGGAATAACAGGAAAACTGACTTCCGCTACATTGTTTCTGAAGTCTGAACCAGAGCATGGAAAGGGATAAACCAGCAATTACATTTACGGGAAAACCGTTAAATAACGTACATGGGAAAGTTGTTTAGAATGACATTTTCATTTAATGTTTATTTATTGAGAGTTTTCCCAGCAGTCCCTGAGCTCATTAACCACCACACCGGTCTTAGAACACGAGAAGGTCCATTAATTGCGTTCGGATAAAATAAAATATCGATAATCACAGGGAGAGAGAAAACGGAATGGGGTTCTTGGAAATAAAACCAACTCTGCCACTTTAACACCGAGCGACATTAATTGCCTCTGAAATGCAACCAAGCTGCAGGTTCTGGGAAGGTTAATTGCACCACTGGCAGTTGCTCCCCAAGAGATACACCTCCAGCTCCTCGGATCCATACGAAAATGGAGGTGCACTGCTGCCAACATACGGCACAAACGAGGGACACAGATTTCAACAGAAGGCATCATATAATTAGCCCATAACTTACATGTCATTAAACCCAAACGGCGCTGGTTCCAAAATTAGGCAGGATGTACAATAAGAGACCACAGTTGCCCACTAGTTGTCCCTTACTTGTCCCGTATTGTGGATTATGCAAAGAGTAAAAATTGGCTTAATCCACCATTTTTTGCACTTTTTACACTTCCCCTCTTGATTTGGAGGACAGAAACCTGCATTTTCCTCCATAAATATAGCACTGTCTGCTTTCCTCAGCAATATATCCAGGAAAGACAAGTTGTCATTGCCCCTTATGCCCCCTACCCATACCCCTACCACTACTCCTATCCATACCCCTATCCATACCCCTACCCACACCCCTACCCACACCCCTACCACTACTCCTACCCATACCCCTAACCATACCCATACCACTACTACTACCCATACCCCTACCACTACTCCTACCCATAACCCTACTCCTACCCATACCACTACTCCTACCCATACCCTACCACTACTTCTACATCTACCCATACCCCTACTGCTACCCATGCCCCTACCACTACTCCTACCTATACCCCTACCACTACTCCTACCCATAACACTACTCCTACCCATACCCCTACCACTACTCCTACCCATACTCCTACAGCTACTCCTACCCATACCCCTAACCATACCAATACTTCTACCACTACCCATACTCCTATAGCTACTCCTACCCATAACCATACCCTTACCGCTACCTCTACCCATACCCCTTCCACTACTCCTACCCATAACCTTACCACTACTCCTCCCATACCCCTAACACTATTCCTACCCATACTCCTACAGCTACTCCTACCCATACCAATAACCCTACCCATAGCCCTACCACTACTTCTACTCCGACCCCTACCCCCTACCCACAACAAAGATATTCCAGTACTGTTGGCAGCCCTAAGAGACAGATTGGGGTTTGAAAGGGCATGAAAGTGATTGGTTAAGTGGATTGTGGGTGGGCCTTTGGCATAATCGGGCATGGCTGGGGTAGGTGAGGGGTATGGTCGTGCATGGCTTCACCCCATGAATCCACCACCAATATGTCACCACTGCTTCCCCCTGAAAAAAAGGTGGCAACCCAAGGCCCAGGTGACCAATAGGTTGAAAATCGGGGCCTCCTGGGGGGGGGGGAGCCTGCTAACAAAGTTTTGAGGGCCAGTGATTCCTGATGGTGATCTTACCAGAGGCCATAATATTTAATAAACATGTAGAGAATAAATACCCCAAATGATGTATGTAATTTAAAAGGAAAGTTCCCCTTCAAATCTATCCAATATTGTATAGGCACTTCAATTCGAATTTTTTATCCCCTCTGGCAGTCTGGCACTGGGAGTGAAGGGGTTAACATGGGCACGTGCATTTAAAATAGAATAAATATTACAATGAAATAAATGTGCAGACAATACTCAAACGCGTGGATCAGTTCCAATTAAGGCTAACTGATCATTTTGCCTGTCCATTTCCACGGCAACAGTGGATCAAGAGGCGGAATGCCTGGGCAAATGAATTCAAGCTGTCAGGCCGCATCTCTTCAACTGCCGATTGGAGGGACCAGAGCGCGGAGAGAAAATCGTATATACCGTGCGTCCATAAACACTACACTCTCAGCACTGGATACTGTTAATTAACACAAAACTTGCCATTTATGAACTAGTGCAGCTGCCCAGCAGCATTCAGATCAGCAAGTAGGAAACTGCAGCACTCTTGCAGAGGATGCTGGGAGTAGTAGTTCTGTAACTGTTCTGGTTATGTATACAATGTCCCTTTAACTGGTCTGTCTGCATGCCGCTAGCTAAGGTTAATGGGAGTTACAGTTCAGGAGAGTCTAATGGGTTAGAGGTTTTGCACCCCTGCTGTGCAAGGAAGAGTCTATTAGGGCAGACGGGGGAGGTAGACTAGGGTAACGCTGAATCTCGTATCACAGATCCGGTGACTTAGCTGAGCCTCAGTAATGGAGATGCCAGTGAGACACAGAAGATTAACATGAACAGAGATTATGAGCAGCCAGAGAAAGGCCAAGTAAGGTCGAGACAAATCCTGAAATATCAGTTGGTTGTTGTAAAGAACTGAAGCAAATCAAGCCCAGAGCCCAGGCCAGTGAGTAAAGGGACATTTGAGCTGCGGCCTTTATAAGTGACTGTAGTTGGGTCATTGGGCACCTCCCCTGTCATTGCTCAGTAAAGCTTTCTACCCTTATCCATCACTAGAGGTGCTATAATCAAGTGCTTGAGAAATATGGGGCTATCCCTGCACCCCATCATAATGCTATCCCTACACCCCATCATAATGCCATCCCTACACCCCATCATAATGCTATCCCTACACCCCATCATAATGCCATCCCTACACCCCATCATAATACTATCCCTGCACCCCATAATAATGCCATCCCTACACCCCATCATAATGCTATCCCTACACCCCATCATAATGCCATCCCTACACCCCATCATAATACTATCCCTACACCCCACCATAATGCCATCCCTACACCCCATCATAATACTATCCCTGCACCCCATAATAATGCCATCCCTACACCCCATCATAATGCTATCCCTACACCCCATCATAATGCCATCCCTACACCCCATCATAATACTATCCCTACACCCCACCATAACACCCCATCATAATGCTATCCCCATACCCCAGAATGGTGCTATCCCTACACCCCATCATAATGTTATCCCTGCACCCCATCATAATGCCATCCCTGCACCCCATCATGCCATCCCTACAGCCCATCATAATACTATCCCTACACCCCATCATAATGCTATCCCTACACCCCATCATAATGCTATCCCTACACCCCATCATAATGCTATCCCTACACCCCATCATAATACTATCCCTACACCCCATCATAATGCTATCCCTACACCCCATCATAATGCCATCCCTACACCCCATCATAATACCATCCCTACACCCCATCATAATACCATCCCTACACCCCATTATAATGCCATCCCTGCACCCCATCATAATACCATCCCTACACCCCATCATAATACTATCCCTACACCCCATCATAATGCTATCCCTACACCCCATCATAATGCTATCCCTACACCCCATCATAATACCATCCCTACACCCCATCATAATACTATCCCTACACCCCATCATAATGCTATCCCTACACCCCATCATAATGCTATCCCTACACCCCATCATAATACCATCCCTACACCCCATCATAATACTATCCCTACACCCCATCATAATGCTATCCCTACACCCCATCATAATGCTATCCCTACACCCCATCAAAATGCCATCCCTACACCCCATTATAATGCCATCCCTACACCCCATCATAATACTATCCCTACACCCCATCATAATACTATCCCTACACCCCATCATAATGCCATCCCTACACCCCATCATAATACTATCCCTACACCCCACCATAATGCTATCCCTACACCCCATCAAAATGCCATCCCTACACCCCATTATAATGCCATCCCTACACCCCATCATAATACTATCCCTACACCCCATCATAATGCTATCCCTACACCCCATCATAATGCTATCCCTACACCCCATCAAAATGCTATCCCTGCACCCCAGCACGGTGCTCTCCCTATACCCTACAACAGTACTATGCCTTTACCCAGCATGCCTTGCAAAACTTATTTTCGCTTTATTGAGGGCCTATAATTTCTGAAGTGTAATACAGCAGCTCTAGGGCCCCAAGCTAGAAAGAAAATCTCTCAGCCAATCAAGTATCTATTTTTCCGTTACTGCTGAGAAAGAATAGTGATTCGCAATAAACTCCCAGGGGACTCCCCGCTTTGCTAAACATGAAATAAAATTTTTCTGCTCACAGCTGCCCGGCCTCCCTAATGGGTGTTATTTATAATAGCAATAAATGGGAAGCCCTGCTCTGTAATCATCACAGTGGACACATCACGTCAGCACAGGTGAACTGCTGGTTGTCTTGGTAACAATATAACATATAATATTACATACACTATTGTCACCCCTACTTCTTGATACACACCCATTAAATCCCTATACTGAATAGCTTCTTAGGAACGGACAGAATGGAGCTTTACGTTTCGAGCAGTGTTACTGGTAGGTCTTCATTTGAGCATTTGTGCAAAACGCGTCGGGTATTAAGTTCTCCTCCTGCTGAAAGTAAAGGGGCACGCCCTGAACTTGAGCCTTTCAAAATACAACCTGAGCAATTCATTTGATTTCTGAGAAGATTTGGGGCCCCCTTGGGTCCTGTGAGTGTTACCTGTGATGGGTACCTACTGGGTACAGGAAACAATTAGACATTCCCTAATTCTAAGGCAGTACTTGCACAATGCTAAATATTCAGTTATGTTTCCTACCAAAAAAAATCCTGATGAAGGAATTAAACCAGACACCAGTGACTGCAGGTTGGGGGCTACTGGGTAAGACATTTTCTCAGCGCTGTTGCTGGTTCCCTTTAATATACAATTTATATTCAGGCAACACGACTGCGCTTCCAGATGCATGGATATTTACAGCACGAGAACAAACCGTACCTTGTCTCCATCTATATTTCATAGACACACAGTGATATCATGAGCTGGGATCTGCACCCCGGGTTTGGGGGCTTATTACAGGCGCAGCCAGTAAAGGGGGTGACTCATGCGAGAGAGAGAACTGAGAGCATAGAGCGGCTTTTCATTGCAAGGCAAGATGTTGGCAGCAATATTCCGTTTGGAGGAGCTGAGCCGGAATTCAAGAGAGGGGCTGAACTTTAAAGCAAAACTCATCTTTTTTTTTTCTTATTTGTTGCAAATATACAAAGACAGAGAAGCCTTGGAAAAACCTTGATTTAAGCACAAGGGACGGCAGCAGATCAGTAATGAGTGTGCAAAGCAATAGGCCTTAAGGTGGCCACACACTGTCCAACATACAAGGAGCAATACATGGTATGTACACCTTTAATTGTTCCTCATCTGATAATGCACCAAGATCCATCAACAGACTGAAGACCAGGAGTCCATCTGATATCCACATTACAAGAAAATGGGTCAAGATCATCCACCCAACTAACATGTGCTAAAAACTCTGTGTATGGTGGCCAGAATCAGCCTGACGGCAGAGGTCTCCATCCACAGTCCAATGATGTCCTCACCTGGTGGGATAATATGAGACTTGAAGTCTCCTTTGTCCTCTACCCAAGTCCCAATCAGATATCCCTCAACATTTTCCACTGCGTGGAAAAATTATCATTCAGATATGGGTTGAAGTGTTAGATCCATGTAACACAGAATGTTCTATAGATCACTTGGACCCTTTAGTGACCATAACACGTTCTTAGAGGGCCACTTCTAGTCCCAGCATGACTGTCCCTATATTGATATCCATCGTGCAAAGATATAGGTCAGGATCACCCACCCAACTTACATATAATAAAACTAGGTATGAGTATGGTCAGCTTTAGCCTCTGGGTAGACCTGTTCTGAACTATAACTAGAGGTCTCCATCCACAGCCCAACGTCCTGATAGGACACCTATTTGGACCTGGGTTCTTCTCCCGCCATCTTCTCTCTCCAAGCCCCAACCAGATATCTGTGAACTTTTTCCCACTTAGTGGGGTTCTTGGGGTGGTCGGATCCATATAACATGATGTAATACAGAAGGTTCTACAGATCTCTTGGATTGTTTAGTGCTTACAGAAATCCCGTAGATATCTGGCAATAATACCCAGTTAGATTGTTCCCAAATAAATAAATATTTTTTTTAAATTTTTTGTACAAACATGGGGAAAAGGATGGGATTTGGGGAAGAGCATTTGATTATTTTGCCCTTGGATGGTGCCAGGGAACACAGGTCCTGCCCTCCTGATGAATACCGTATGTTCCATTGCAAGTCTGAAGGTGCCCAGTACAAAATCAAAGGCCTCTTCTGGCTGAACTGGAAGCTGTCTGAAGGGGGTAGATTTTTAATTATTTTATGTATTTTGTATTTTATGTTCAGGTCTTTACCTATTTAACCTCCAGTTTCCCATTCATACCACTACCAGGATATTTGTGTTAGATGTGTGTTCCAGTTAAAATTGTATTTTTCAAAAATGAAAATTTCCCTAAAATATCCATGTAGACAGATTGTTTTGTATTTCGTACAGGATCGGCTGCTCAAATAAGGAATAACCCAAGTGTGACGCATGTCGTGCCGGGGGGGAGATCATTAACAAAGCGCATTGTAAGCGATATTAATCTCTTCCAAGCAGGGGACAGAAATGAACCCAGCGTGAATCTATAATGGAACTTTAATGCATTGGGCCCTGTGTGTATATCACTCTGGTTAATATTTAATGCAAATTACTAACATTACGGAAATAGAAGTGGGGGATATGGAGTCTCATATACGCACAGTACCTAAATACATGCACACGTACTTTCTGTAAAGGTGCGTATGTTGGTCAGTAATTTCCCACGTTGCAGTGCAGTCAAGGCCTACGTTAGTTGTGATGATGATTTTGTAGTAGGACTGTGTATTGTGGCAAATGCCAGGGCAGAAGTGGCCCTCTACAGTATTGCCTTGAATCACCCGTTTTACCTAATGAATATTATATTAATATTGTCTTGTGTGCACCTGAACTGTCCTGACTCCACCACTCATCTCTAACTTGAACTTTGACTCTTATGAACTCACGGCAGTGACCATTAGGTTGGCACAATAATGTGGTGGACTACGGTATGGCACTAAGAGTGACTAGGGAATCGCATGCCCCTGAGGAGACTTGGGTATGACTTGGATAAGGCAAAGCCATGAGGGAGACTTGGGTATGGCACAGTTAAGTGGGGGACTTAGGTAGGACACAACCATGAAGGAGGCTAGGGTATGGCAAAGCCATGAGGGGGATTTGGGTATGGCACAGTGATGTGTGGGACTTGGGTATAGCATGGCCATGATGGGGACCAGTGTATGGCACAGTGATGTGGGGGACTTGGGTAGGGTACAGCCATGAGGGGAACATGGGTATGGCAAAGCCATGAGGGGGACTTTGGTATTGCACGGTGATGTGAGGGACTTGGGTAGGGCACAGCCATGAGGGGGACTAGTGTATGGCACAGTGATGTGAGGGACTTGGGTAGGGCACAGCCATGAGGGGGATTTGGGTATGACACAGTGATGTGTGGGACTTGGGTATAGCATGGCCATGAGGAAGACCAGGGTATGGCAAAGCCATGAGGGGGACTTGGGTATGGCACAGTAATGTGGGGGACTTGGGTATGACTTGGATAGGGTACAGCCATGAGGGGGACTTGGCTATGGCACAACTGATGACCTGAAGCCGCAACCCAAAGATAATTTTTGCCCCAAAGGACCTCACTCTTATAATGAAACATGTTGGGCTACATTGAATTATTACTAATGAGAAACTAATCACTTTGATTTTGTAAGTGCAATTTTTACTTATGAATAAAAAGTTGTTACGTTTGTTACACTAGGGGAGTGTTCCCTTCTTTTTTTATTTATGTCCAACCATTGGAAGTGGCAGTGCCCATTGAACAACAATTGCTGAGTACTGTATGCACTAAAAACTCAACTTTATCCTCAGCTGAGGAATTTGCATAATTGTATGTTCAACAAAATGTTTTCTCCCCGGCAAGTGACTAAATTATTATTGTCATATTGTCATCTGCCTGGGACAAAACACGTTTCTCCACATCCTACTGACACGCGACCCTGATAAAGTTCTTTATAAAGCTCATGGGAAAACTCTAAATAATGCAGTTCATACATGTCTGGGGGAGTCAGGGCCTGAATAAGCTCCTTGGCACAAAAGTCTCATTTCCAGGGAATTCTCGGCCCAATCACTGGTTTGTGAGCTTGGATGATTACATTTTCATCTCTGGTCGGATCCCAAGTAAAGGCAATATATCCCCAGGAATCAATAGACCTAATGAAGAAGGATTCTCCTGTATAGTCTATATGCCTGCTCCTAAAATTCAATTTAAAAAAGGCCAATACCATTACAGATAATTAAGATACACCACCTATTACAGGCTGACAGTTGGGAGTCATTGGGTCTCCATGATGCAAATGTGTGCTCTTAAGACCACCAGTAAAGCACTTGCTCCCTGTTGGAAGGCATAATAGGATGCCCCCTAGCTTTGCATGTCATTTTTAAACAGTAGCATGAATGGTGCCCAGCGGTAGAGTCCTGCATGGGTCCAATTAGAAGGACCCGACCCTAACCCGCTGGCCTCAAACCTGACTCGCATCCTCCACCAAATACATCCCCCCTACCAGGAGCCACTGCCCGTGTTGGACCCTATAAGTCAAACTTACCACCCAACCCGGGATCCGTGAACTCCGTGGCCCATTCATCCGGAAAGGTACATAAAAATTCTCTTGCAACACCAGGGAGCTGGGCGGGACCAGTCCTGCACATTTGTCGGGTACCCAGGCAGGTTACTCACGGAGTACCCACACAGTTAGGAAATCAGGGATTTTCTACCCACAACCCGACCGTTTTGTGGGTATTCCGCGTGCACCCAACCCGATGCAGAGCTCTACCCAGCGCTGTCACAATATTTTGTGTGTGTAGGTAAAATATCGAATGACTATTACCCCCATTTAAAGTTCTTTTTGGCCCACGGCACTTTGGGTTTGGCCTATCGAATTCCATTAGTAAAAATAATGCTAATGTGAGTCAGAATGACATATTCCCTCAGTCGATATAATTGCCCATAATTCTCTGTGAAGCAGTCGATATTGTCTCCGTTTTAAGGAAAGGTAAAAAATATCCCCTCGAAAGGAGGAAATATGGGTCGTTAGTGAATTGATCTGAATGACGAATATATATTGCCCCGGGTGAGAAGTAAATGCTAAATACATTGGTACTCAGGATCAGTCCTTGACACCAATACCCCCCCTCATATCCCCACACCCAACCCATAAATACCAACTTGTCTTACATGACACAACAGCAGTAATGGACTGGGGGCACAGGCAGTAAAAATCTGGGCTGAGCATAGACCACCAAGGGTCCAACACTGGCTGCATTTCCTATGAAAAGTCATGAAAGAGTCTCAGCTTGGACAAGGAGAAGGATGAAATAATGATTCAAGAAACAAAGAACGTCTGCAATCTCTAGGGATGCACCAAATCCACTATTTTAGGATTTGGCTGAATCTTTTGTGAAAAATTCAGCCAAATACTGAACCAAATCCAAACCCCAATTTGCATACATAAATTAGGGAAACATAGGGGAAATATGTGCACGCAGCGTGCAGCTAAAAAAAATGTTGATTTCCTTGTTTGTGTGACAAAAAGTTGCCTGATTTTTTGGATTCGGTTTGGATTTGGTGCATCCGTAGTAATTTCTAGGTTGTCCAACATAATTGGCTATTCAATGGGCACTAGTATTTCACCACTAGCATATTTCATTAAACCTTAGCATGTAATACACCCCATGTTCTGTAGTATAATTCCATGCACAACACACAGTGCGTACAGGGACAGAGTATGTAGGGGTTAAAGTCCAAAACAGCATGAAAGTCCATCCAGTTACTTGTATAAATACAAATATACAGAGAAGGAATGTTCTGGGCACACAATAAGCTATACCCTCATACTGTACTGTCTAAGGGAATCAATATGGCACCTCCTCCTCCCATATGTATAAATACAAATATACAGAGAAGGAATGTTCTGGGCTCACAATAAGCTATACCCTCATACTGTACTGTCTAAGGGAATCAATATGGCACCTCCTCCCATATGTATAAATACAAATATACAGAGAAGGAATGTTCTGGGCACACAATAAGCTATACCCTCATACTGTACTGTGTAAGGGAATCAATATGGCACCTCCTCCTCCCATATGTATAAATACAAATATACAGAGAAGGAATGTTCTGGGCACACAATAAGCTATACCCTCATACTGTACTGTCTAAGGGAATAAATATGGCACCTCCCTCCTCCCATATGTATAAATACAAATATACAGAGAAGGAATGTTCTGGGCACACAATAAGCTATACCCTCATACTGTATTGTCTAAGGGAATCAATATGGCACCTCCCGCCTCCCATATGTATAAATACAAATATACAGAGAAGGAATGCTCTGGGCACACAATAAGCTATACCCTCATACTGTACTGTCTAAGGGAATCAATATGGCACCTCCTCCCATATGTATAAATACAAATATACAGAGAAGGAATGTTCTGGGCACACAATAAGCTATACCCTCATACTGTATTGTCTAAGGGAATCAATATGGCACCTCCTCCCATATGTATAAATACAAATATACAGAGAAGGAATGTTCTGGGCACACAATAAACTATACCCTCATACTGTACTGTCTAAGGGAATCAATATGGCACCTCCTCCCATATGTATAAATACAAATATACAGAGAAGGAATGTTCTGGGCACACAATAAGCTATACCCTCATACTGTACTGTCTAAGGAAATCAATATGGCACCTCCCTCCTCCCATATGTATAAATACAAATATACAGAGAAGGAATGTTCTGGGCACACAATAAGAGAGAGAGATATATATAGATATGGGGCCTGTTAACCAGAATGCTTGGGACCTAGGCTTTTCCAGATAGCGGATCTTTCCACAATTTGGATATTAAAACCTCAAGAATACTATAAAAACATTTAAATATTAAATAAACCCAATAGGCTGGTTTTGCTTCCAATAAGGATTAATTAGATGTTAGTTGGGATCAAGTACAATCTACTGTTTCATTATTACAGAGAAAAAAGAAACCATTGGATTGAAATAATGTGGATTATTTAGATAAAATGGAGTCTATGGGAGATGGTTATCCCATAATTGGAGCTTTCTGGATAACAGGTTTCTCTATAACGGATCCCATACATATATGTAAATAGAAATGTAGAGAGAAGGAATGCTCTGGGCACATAAGAGGTGATATAGCACACTGTGATGTAATGTATTACAGAAGACTAGATGAGAAGGAGCAGAATACATTATGCACCAGGGGATATTTATAGCCGCACCATTAAAGGCTTCTGTCAGCCTAAAAAGCTGTTTATTAATTCAGTGATACGCGTGGCAGTCGGGAGCCGGGGGATGAAGCCAATGTGAAACGGAATCAGCTTGGAGACGCCACTTGGAATTTAGCGCCGTACAAGAGATTTCTGATGTTCTGATTTCACGAACTGCGTCTCGTTCTCCTCCTGCCGGGCAATTAAATAGGATCTTGTGAGAGTGAAAGAAGGGCACAGGGAGTATCCAAAATGTAATAACATCTCACACGTCCAACACAGGCAAGGGTAGCTGGGAGTTAAAGGAGACTGGAGGGCTCATTTCTTTTCAGTGCAAGTGCTAAACTGGATATTTGCCTCCATACTGGCTCCTTTGCATCTTGCGGGGGGTTACCGTTACTTTCAGGGGTTCCATTAGTGGGGTGCAACGGATTATTTGCGCCTAGTGAATTGGACGCGACTTCCATTATTAATGAATGGCATGTGCCGAAAGTTTCACCATTTGAACATAAAACCTGTGCCTCAAAGTGATGAGCGCCCGTATTAATGGAACATGCAACTTAAAGGGATACTGTCATGGGAATTCTGCACTGAAATCCATTTCTCAAAAGAGCAAACAGATTTTTTTATATTCAATTTTGAAATCTGACATGGGGCTAGACATATTGTCAATTTCCCAGCTGCTCCTGGTCAGGTGACTTGTGCTCTGATAAATTTCAGTCACTCTTTACTGCTGTACTGCAGTTTGGAGTGATATCACCCCCTCCCTTTCCCCCCCAGCAGCCTAACAACAGAACAAAGGGAAGGTAACCAGATAACAGCTCCCTAACACAAGATAACAGCTGCCTGGTAGATCTAAGAACAACACTCAATAGTAAAATCCAGGTCCCACTGAGACACTTTCAGTTACATTGAGAAGGAAAAACAGCAGAATGCCAGTAAGCATTTCTCTCCTAAAGTGCAGGCACAAGTCACATGACTGGGGGCAGCTGGGAAATTGACAAGATGTATATCCCCATGTCAAATTTCAAAACTGAATATAACAAATCTGTTTGCTCTTTTGAGAAATGGATTTCAGTGCAGAATTCTGCTGGAGTAGCACTAATAACTGATGTGTTTTGAAAAAAAACATGTTTTCCAATGACAGGATCCCTTTAACGTGCGCCCCTAATTACCCTGTCATAAATATAAATTGTATCAATTACTGTACAGGCTAATTGTATTTGTAGTTGTCCCCCCCAAGTCTGAAATTGGCCCTGGGGCCGCTGAATTCTGATGTCTGATAAAATATTAGACATTATTTGTTTTTTTTTGGGAATCCATTTACATAATCTCCAAAAATAGCACTCAATCTGTTTTGTTGTAAAGTAAATTCTATTTTTTTCACCCCAGTTTCCATGGAGATATTTCGGAGTATCAAAGACGGACGGCTCCAGTGATCCTGCCGCTCTTAAACGGAGCCGAAGTTGCCTAATTATATCAGACTGGGCTCAGGAATCTGCCCCGTGAGGCTATTTCCAGCATTATCGGCCCACGTTGACCCCTTGCTAGAGAAAGAGGTCCTAACACTGCAGCAGGAAAGTGATTTTAACATTGCATGGATTGGTTACCCTTTAAAGGGGACCTGTCATCTAAAAAAAAATATTCCAAATCCTATTTTATCATGTTAGTTAAGCAAAATAAACTTTAATTACAGTTTATAAATTATTTGAATCTTGTTTCCTTCAGTCTGGGAATTCATAATTATAGCAAGCAGGCAGGAGCCATTTTGTGGACACTGTTATTGAGACAAGTCTTGTATCATCTCAGAATCTTGTTTGTGCACCAGAATGGGGGACCTGATGTCCATCCCCATGTCCTGGTTACACAATTAAACGGTGAAGAGAGGGGGGAATGTGTGGAGAGCAGTGACATGTAGGAAGTGCTGAATGGAAAGTGAAAGTAATTGCCTAAGGCATAGAGGAGGGTCAGACAATATTTGATTGACAGCTGAGATTTTTAAATGAGTTTAAAACATCTATAAATGCTTTAATAAAAAAATAGTGTTTGGATTTCATGTTTAATTTGAAAAGTACTTTTATTATACAGCTTTTTATGTCTGGGTGACAGGTCCCCTTTAATTCAAGCTGGCATTTAAAGGGCCAGAGACACCACACTAGTCTCCAGGCAGCATAGCAGGGGCAGGATAATGCTTCTCTTTGCCTGATGTGTTCATATTCGGCTTTAGTATTGCCCTTACCAGGTCCCTCTGAGCTGGCCAATGGAGTGCTCAATAGCAAGCATGAGATAAAGCAAGACGGTGCCTGTGTACTGCCTCAGAGCTTATTAAATATGTATGTCTCCAATAAAGGCACATCGTTTGGAATAGGTTCCAATCCCAGCTCTACCCCGAGGCCATGCCGCTGTTGTACTATGGAGATATTTGTAAGGGGAAATTGCATTGTTAGCCTTTATTTGCTTATAGAATGTTCTGCCCCATCACTGATATCATAAGACTGGAGACTTTTATGTACATGATATAAGTGGGATGGGGGGGAATATTGGACCTTTGGGAAAAGACAGGTTCCCATGCACTTGTCGAGTAAACACCCAGTCCCCTAATTTAAATGGAATTTTTTTTTTCCAAAACACATCAGTTAATAGTGCTGCTCCAGCAGAATTCTGCACTGAAATCCATTTCTCAAAAGAGCAAACAGATTTTTTTATATTTAATTTTGAAATCTGACATGGGGCTAGACATATTGTCCATTTCCCAGCTGCCCCCAGTCATGTGACCTGTGCCCTGATAAACTTCAATCTCTCTTTACTGCTGTACTGCAAGTTGGATGAGCCCCCAGCAGCCTAACAACAGAACAATGGGAAGGTAACCAGATAGCAGCTCCCTAACACAAGATAACAGCTGCCTGGTAGATCTAAGAACAACACTCAATAGTAAAATCCAGGTCCCACTGAGACACATTCAGTTACATTGAGTAGGAGAAACAACAGGCTGCCAGAAAGCAGTTCCATCCTAAAGTGCTGGCTCTTTCTGAAATCACATGACCAGGCAAAATGACCTGAGATGCACCTACACAGCAATATTACAACTAAATACACTTGCTGGTTCAGGAATGACATTTTATATTGTACAGTGAATTATTTGCAGTGTAAACAGAATCCCTTTAACTCTTTTATCCGAAACCTTCTTTAATATGTATCCCAGTTCATTAGAGACAAAATCTGTTAATTCCCCTGCAACTTTTCTTGGAACCGGAGGATAATTCCATGTTCTGTGTTACTGCCTATAATAAATAATCCACCAATCGTAAAAGGACTTTGCGATGTCCTCCGCTATGATCTCTTCCCTAAACTTTAAATAAACCTCGTTGTCACCTAAATAATTAACTACATGTTCTCGATTAATAGTGTGATGATTAAACCATTTGGTTACTCCTTCCCCAGAGAAATTACGGATTAGAAACCTCCGTGCGTCGGAGGGATTCGGCAAAGGCGAATACGTTCAGCCGCAGTCCTGGCCTTTGAAGAGCAGTATTGAGTATATTACATCCACTGCTGGAATGGCAGGGCGTCCGTTGGAGTGGCTTGTCACTGAGACAATAGACTGACAGACACAGAGATAACAGTATCTCAGGGGAAGGCTTAGCATGTACTTACTGGGGCAAATTTACTAAAAGGTAAAGTGACTTAACGCTGGCGAAAATTCGCCAATGTGACGTCATTTCGGGACATTGACGATTTACTAACAGCGTAAATTTGCAAGCTCTACTTCGCACTCTAACGCCAGGCGAATTTTCGCTCCGGCAAATGGACGTAACTACGCAAATTCACTAAGATGCAGATTTTACTGAACGTTACCTCTTGCGCCAGATTTGCCTTCGCCACCTCAGACCAGACGAAGTGTAATAGAGTAGATAGGAGTTCCTCAAAAAGAATTTTTAAAAACACTGGCGACTTTTCAGTTTTTCAGGGTGATACGCTACAAAAGATCGTAAATTTTTTATAAGGTAACCAGCTTCCCCCCTACATTTCCTAACATATGGCACATAAACTATACAGTGGGCTCATGTGTAGGGCGATATACCGTATATACTCGTGTATAAGCCGACCTAAGTATAAGCCGAGGTACCTAATTTTACCTACAAAAAACTTATTGACTCGAGTATAAGCCTAGACACAACTATAGCCCTGTCTCCCAGCAGCGCACATTCCGCCAAAGCAACCCCCCCAGCGATCAACCGGACTTCTTTGCAAAGTTGATGGTGACAGAGAATTGCCACATTTTGGATGCTGAAAAACTCGGCTTATACTCGAGTATATACGGTAACAACTTTATTTTATTTTATTAAGGTTCCCTGGGCTTGTGTAATGTAATCTATTTGCTGCAACATATTTGTCCATTCAACTTTAACTTCCCGCCGTATGCAAATTAGCCAACACTAGCGTAACTTTATTTAGCTTGCCGCAGTAACGATAGTGAAACAAAACTAGGCCTGGCAAAGTGTTGTGTTGTGAGCGAATTTCCGGAGGTTAGTGAATTTGCCACACTGTGTATGGAAAGAGTATGATTAAAGGGGAAGTAAAATGTTTAGGTATTTGTGCAGGAGCTGCCATGATTACTCTGATGCCCATATCTATAAACACAAACCTACATGAAAGGAAGGATCCTGTTCCCTCCAGGCATCTCCCGTAGCAGGAGCAGAGACTTTTGTTTCTAATAAACCCTAATTGACCGTAGGGGTAGGAAGCACAGCGTGGGGGCATGTGAGGATCTTGAAGGAAAGTCAAGCCATCATGAAAGCAAGCCGATTCTGACAGCCTGTGTGTCTAACGACCATAGAGAAAACATATCACCGGCAAACAGGCTAAGCGGCGGGGGAATTCGGCTCATCGGAAAACGCACGGTCCATTGAGTGTAACTTGTGTTTGCGGCTGAGATCAGTGGTGTGATTCGATTACAGAGGAGAGAGTTAGCCGTTCGTTAGACAGTCGGCCAAAGTGAAAATGATACCCGAGTCCAATCAAATGAAACCACTCGCCCTGAAAACCTTCTCTTCCTCGGATTTTATTTCTGGCTCAGCAGCTTTTGGATTCACAAGAACAACAGGAATGAGTTCAAATACCAAGCTCAGGGGATGCGAAAGGGTCTTATCTACCCCCCACCTTAAATATACATAAAACAAAGCTTGGCGAGAAGAAGGTGCAATGTTCTGAACAAAACTTCACTAATCCAAATAGAGCCCTTGGATCGAACTTGACTTGAATTCTGCTCCACGGTTTTCCTTTTGCACTTCTACCTCTCAGCATTGGGGTCTTGAAATGGATTCCATTAAAGGAGAACTAAAGCTAAACTAAAGAAGTAGCTAGAAATGTTGTACATTATGGGGCACATTTATCAAAGGTCGAGGTGAATTTTCAAATTTAAAAAATTCGAATTTCAAGCTATTTTTTGTGTACTTCGACAAGGGAATAGACCAAATTCGAATCAAATTTGAAAGAAAAAAAATTGAAAATTCTAATATCAAAATGTATCATGTACTGACCGACCATTCGCCATCTAAAACCTGCCGAATTGCTGTTTTAGCCTATGATGGACCTCCATTTGGAGTCAATTGGTGGACTTTGAAAAATCGTAGTTTTTTTGTGGAAAAACTTCTATTTGAATTCGATCGAATGCGCTATTACTTCGATTCGTGCAATTCGAATTCAGCTGTATACGGACCTATTCAACCAAAAAAAACCTTTGACTTCATTTCGGTTGAAATTTTTGAATTCGAATTTCGAAGTTATTCAGATTCGACCCTTGAAAAATATGCCCCTATGTTTTGTGCCTCTGTACCAGCCCAAGGCAACCACAGCCCTTTAGCAGTAAAGATCTGTGTCTCCAAAGATGCCCCAGTAGCTCCCCATCTTCTTTTCTGCTGATTCACTGCACATGCTCTGTACTGCTGTCACTTACTGAGCTTAGGGACCCACTCACAATATACAGTACACATAGAATAGAAATGTCACAATATAAGGCTGATTAGTAATTAATACACATAATTACTACATGGCAGCACAGAAACCAGTGCAATTAGCATCAGAATTGAATAATCAGCAAACCTGTAGCATCAGCTTATATTACAGCCAGGGAAGCTCATTTTCTGCTGGATAATTAGTGACGAGCCCTAAGCTTAGCTTCTCAACAGCCAATCAGAGCCCACTGAGCATGTGAGTGTCACAGACACTTTCCAAGATGGTGACCCCCTGTGACAAGTTTGAAGTCCTGGATCATTGCTGCTATTGACAAGCTCAAACTTTAGCCTTGTGCAATAAGTTCAATATATAAAATATGACATTTTAACTATATTCATCGTTAAGGTTTAGTTCTCCTTTAAGGGCGTGTGTGAGTTTGCTGCTTGATTACATTTGTAAATTCAAGTTCCACCAGTTTCTTCCCATTTGGCAAAACAGAATTTCTAAAGAAGAACCTCAACCCAGAAGGGCCCAGTGGAGTTGAGTAAGTCTTCATCTTGAGGTCAGTGTAACATGTGGGGCACTGAACGATCGTGTATCTAATCATTTTCGGCCAACATCAATTATAAAATCGATGGGTCAGGTTCGAAAATTTTCATTTTTTGTTCATGAGCAAATCGTGTATCGAAACGATCGGTACAGTTCCTACGATAACGAAAAGATGTTTTAGAAATCTATGGCCAACTTTAGGGGTCAGTGCTGATTTGGTGGTGTTCTGGCACGATTCCTAATAATGACAGTCTGCATAAACCTCTAACTTTGTCGAGAGGTTAGAGGGGTCCTTGACCAGATGTTGGCCTTCAAAGGGCCCACAAGGCCTGAAAATCAATGTGGTGGGGTAACTGGATGTGAGCAATAAAGGAAAACTACAGTAGGTTCTTCATATCTGAAAACTAGAAATATCTTACCCAAGACTTGTTTAGTGTGCAAATGGTGTACTAGTTAGTGTACCCTGAGAAGGGACCCAGTAGGTTACATACGGAGGTTCTCTAAGTCAAGCCAAGCCATTTCCAATGCATAGTGACCATGCAGATGTATATAGTTTAACTTACAGTATGGCTTTTAGCAGTAGTCTTATGGTTTCATTACAGACTAAACAATACTGATGGTGCAGTGGAGGTTTAGTTCCCCTTCATGCTGAGCAACGAGAGTTCTACAGGTTCCCATGTTGAGTAACGATCCTTTCACGCCCATTGCAGATCTCCGCTTGCAGCAGCTGAGACGTGGTCATGCTCACAAGGCCGGAGTGCAGAGGGGAAGCCAAGCGCTCAGATAGAAAGCAACACGGGCTGATTTATGTGTCCAATTCATCTAAGAGACATCTAGCAGATGTGCCCAACACCCACCTGAGCCTCGCACTTCTTACTCAAGTTATTCCCTTTGTAACAATCACAAGCCAACCCAAATCTCCTACACTCATTGTCTGGCTTTCAACTTCAACTCACACATAGACATAAAATAAACACTTATTTAAAGGAGAAGTTCACCTTTACATTAAACTGTAGTATGACGCAGACTGTGGAATTCTGAACACACAACTGTTCTATATTTTCTATTCTTTGTTACTTTTGTTCTCCACTACCTGGGCCCATAGCACCTACTCATCAACACCTATGAAGACGACCCTCTGTTTTCATTACCCCCCATGTACTCAGGTCTTTAAAGTTTCTTCTTTAGTAACCCCAGGCTATATTTCCCTTCTCCAGATGAATAAACAGAGATGTAAGTTAGTCTGCTCCGCACCTGCCACTTGCTAACTTGTATTTACTCAACTTGTATTTACTCAAGACTTCTGCTATCTTCTGATTTTTGTGTCCATACTGTAGAGGCTCATAGCAGTTGTTTATCCATCCCTTACTACATCGCTCAAGGCAGCTTATTGGCCGTGTGTGAGGCCATCCGACGGCGTTCCCCAACCGATATCTGGCCGAAAGTTGGGCAGATCTCGTTCGGGCAGGAATGTAATCCCACATTTCGACCGCCCATATCGGATCCATTATAATCTGATTGTTGGGCTTTAGGGCCACAATTGGATCAGCCCATATTGCCGACTTCAATGTGGGCATATCGGGGAGAGATCCGCTCATTCGACAACCGCCAAACGAGCGGCTCTCTACGTCTATAGCCATCTTTAGACTTCACTATCATTTAGTTGTACAATTTCGAGCAACTGGTCGTCAGCTTATGGTCTGGGCACTCCCGTACAATTCTCCCAGTACAGCCCATTGTGCACTGCGCATAATTAAAATAAGGCCTGTCTGTTAGAGAGCGAGACAAAGCAGAACACAGATGCCGCAGATGCACGCAGCACTTAACATAAAATCTCATAATGAAGAGCTGCCAGTCATCTTCCAAAAATGACACCCAGCACTAGGGAACAGCATGGCACCCTACGTGTTCATTTAACGCATCTCTGCCTCCAACTGGGACCCGTGGGTTCACCACCATTGATATGCAGAGTGATTCACTGACGAGAAAGCATAATTATGCGCAGAATAAGTATATTAAGCAGCAACGGATCACAGAATGATTCCAGACAACAAATTTCCAATTTACTTTCTTAGATCCAAAGATGAAATTTGCCTTAATCCCGAGTAGCAAATTACTCTGCCTTATTATGCTTGGCTCGAAGTGGGCACTATTATAACGGTAATAAATATATTAGCAACATTAGAACAAGATGGCGACAACAGGACAGGATCAAGACAGCAGGGAAAGACATGAGACCAAGATGGAGACAACAGAACAGGATGGAGACAGCAGGGAAAGACATTAGACCAAGATGGAGACAACAGGACAGGATCAAGACAGCAGGGAAAGACATGAGACCAAGATGGAGACAACAGGACAGGATCAAGACAGCAGGGAAAGACATGAGACCAAGATGGAGACAACAGGACAGGATCAAGACAGCAGGGAAAGACATTAGACCAAGGTGGAGACAACAGGACAGGATCAAGACAGCAGGGAAAGACATGAGACCAAGATGGAGACAACAGGACAGGATCAAGACAGCAGGGAAAGACATTAGACCAAGGTGGAGACAACAGGACAGGATCAAGACAGCAGGGAAAGACATGAGAACAAGATGGAGACAGTAGGGCAAATGGTGATAGTAGAACGACATCACACCACTATGGAAAGGTGAAACCGTAATACAGTATGTCAGGAGAGGAGAATGAGACAGTAGAACAAGATGGAGGGGACATGCCATATACACAAGCTTTTATTGGCTGTGTACTTAACAACATAATGTTTCAGTAGACAGACAGAATTCAGACTGGACACAAACCATGTTGCCCCACTACTACTAAAGTCAGACTTGAGTTAATAATCTCAGTACAACAGAGAACAGCGAGACATGGAACTTGCAATAATCCAATCATCTGCTCTCTCTATTCTTAAATCTATTTCTGCCACAAGCAGTGAATTTTTATCAAAGCTGCAACGTTCATTAAAAAATGTTCATTTCACCGAAGTACAGAAAAGTCGTTGGGAGAATTCATTTAGCGTGTATTTAATTATTCATAGCAGCCCCATTATAAAGATCAGGATTACTCTCCCAATGCCAATAGCTTCCAGGAATACCATCATCATCATCATCAAGGCAACAATTACGGGCTCATTATCTGCAGTTGCGGCAGACAAAACTGCTGGAGTGTCGGAAAGTCTCTCGATCAAGAAGCACCGGATCCAAATAACCCTCCTCCCCTGTGGGAAACTGAAGCAACTGAACGATATTCATATACAAATAGAGTATACAAGTTTGCAAACTCAATGCCTGCCCATAAATGGCAGTGGCTTCAATGGGAGTTACCACAGCCTCATTCTGATACTGACACTTGACAATTCTGATCAGTGTGACCTGGGGGGAGGGAATTCCTGGAGTGGATGAAGCAGAGGCAATGGAATGGGCACCCTGGTCCTTAAAGGTGATGCAAATCCTTAAAAACTAAGCACTACTGAGCACTTTTGCAATTTACATTTTTCTTCTAGTTTTCAAGATGTTAGCAGTTTATATAATGGCAGTTGGGGGGTGCGTACGTGTGACCGGTGGTGTAGGATTGCTGGGTGCCCAGTATTGGGGGCAACAGAACTTCACGGAAAAGAGGTTCCGGGTAAATATTGGGAAGGGTTTGTTACAGTGAGAGCTGTGAAGATGGGGAATTGTCTCCCTGAATCAGTGGTACAGGCTGATACATTAGATAGGTATAAGAAGGGGTTGGATGGTGTTTAGCAAGTGAGGGAATACAGGGATATGGGAGAGAGCTCATAGTACAAGTTGACCCAGGGACTGGTCCCATTGCCATTTTGGAGTCAGGAAGGAATTTTTTCCCCCTCTGAGGCAAATTGGAGAGGCTTCAGATGGGTTTTTTTTGCCTTCCTCTGGATCAACTGGCAGTTAGGCAGATATAATAAAAAAAAAAGGGAAGGGCCGCACTAGCTCACCGCTCTCCCCTCTGATCAGGTGCACAGTCAGACAGTGACCCCACTGTGTATACGACAAGACATTCGACAGCAGACGGCACTTCTGAAAAAAGAGGGTTTATTGGAAATCCTGCTGGAATACACCTAACACGTTTCGGGAGTTATCCCTTAATCATAGGTTCCATGGAACCTATGATTAAGGGATAACTCCCGAAACGCGTTAGGTGTATTCCAGCAGGATTTCCAATAAACCCTCTTTTTTCAGAAGTGCCGTCTGCTGTCGAATGTCTTGTATAATAAAAAAAAAAAGGTTGAACTTGATGGACGTGTGTCTTTTTTAAACCTTACTTACTATGCAACTGCTATAGAGACAGGAGAACTGCTGCTGGACCAAACCAATATTTTTTTTACCGGGGGAGCTAAGGATTATTCAGGGCTCCATGTAGGATAAGTGAAAGCATTATATGGGTGGACCAGACCAATATTTCTTTGTTGCGAGCGATCAGAAATGGCAGTTGGGGGTGGTGTTTACAAGCAACTAGTGGCGGTGGCATAGGATTGCTGGGTGTCCAGAGTTGAAGGCCAATAGAACTGAGCCCAGCACTGCTACAGAGGAGAGAACTGCTGTTGGACCAAACCAATATATATATATATTTTTGGCAATTGGGGGTGGTGTGTAAGTGTGACGGGTGACAGTGGAGTAGGATTGCTGGGTGCCCAGTATTGGGGGCAACAGAACTCATCACTGCTATAGAAGCATACAGGAGAACTGCTGTTGGACCAAACCACTTTTTTTTTTTTTTTTGCGTGGGAGCTAAGAACTATTCAGGGTTCTATGTAGGATAAGTGAAAGTATTATATGACTGGATCAAAACAAGATTTCTTTTTTTGCAGGGGGAGCTAAGGTTGCAAGCAATAGTAAATGGCAGTTGGGGGGGTTTACGTGTGACTGGTGGCGGTGGCGTAGGATTGCTGGGTCCCATGTAGGATAAGTAAAAGCCTTATATAGTGAATAAAGTACCCCCTATTGTAAAATATAAGGATATTGTAAGTCACCGAGGAGTTCCATGACCATAGAAAAACACGAAGGCCGAGTGCTTTTATACAGGTCATGGAACTCCGAGGTTTATTTATTATAATACACAAGTTTTAGGAGTCATGTGACAAGAATTACATCACTACTCACCGTTTATAACTGATGACATCACTAGCCACCGTTTATAAGGATATAATTTAGAGGATATTCATGACTCTTGTGTATTATATGACTATATATACAAGGACTGTATCACTGAGTGTGACTTCAGCTTGGATACGGCTACTGAATGACATCGAGACATTTCTATATATTTATTTGTATCCGTTTCGGAACGAGACATCTGTTTCCATGTGTATCGCAAGCTGTCCGACTGATGCAAGTCATTTCCTTGGCAATGGAGCAGAATATGGTGTCTGTACACACGGACGCACACGCAAATACATATGTACACCTGCTGAACGGGTCATGTCTATGATGCAATGTTTATTCTGCTCCATTACAGCCGAGCTTTGCCACAAGCAGGTGCATCACTGCTGTTCTCATTACGCGTCGGGCTATTTGTGAGCAGTAAGTGACTAAGAATCTGACGGACATATGTGCCGAGTGCTGGTATTTACAGAGCAGCGTCTGCCACTGAAACAGCCCTAATTAATCACCGCAATCCATGCGCTGCTGCTGCCAGGGAATGCAAGGAAGCTTAAAGGATAAGTCAAACTGCCCTTTTTAATTCCAATATACACTTATTTGTAAATATAGCTGCAGCTGAAACAGTTTTTGTCTATTACAGGTATGGGATCCGTTAGCCATTATCCAGAATGCTCCAAATTACAGGAAGGCCACAGTGTCTGACATGGAGGCTAACAAATCAGGCCCCCCCCACCCCAACCTCCCCTTCACCCACCCCCTTTTACCTTTTGCATTGCTGCAAGTGGAGTACCCATGGGGGCAAACGTACTAATTCGCCAGCGACAGCTTCGCTCACATCGCAATACTTCGCCAAGCGTAGATTCGCCAGGACAACGGCAATTCGCTAAAATCTTAAGTTGCGTCCAGGGCGCCAAACGCGGGCGAAGTTGCACTAGCGTTACTGTGCAAAGCAAAGTGAAGTTACGCTAGCGTTGGCTAATTCGCATACGACGGGAAGTTAAAGTACAATAGACGTATATGTTGCAGCAAATACATTACATTACACAAGTCCAGGGAACCTTAATAAAATAAAATAAAGTTGTTATATTGCCCTACACATGAGCCCAGTGTATAGTTTATGTGCCATATGTTAGGAAATGTAGGGGGGAAGCCGGTTACCCCCCCCCCCAAAAAAAAATGTATGTTTTTTTCAGCCTATCACCCTGAAAAAGGAAAAGACACCAGCGTTTTTTGGGACTTAGAAAAATGTTCAACTATTTTTTGAGGAAGTCCTATCTACTCTATTGCACTTCGCCTGGTCTGAGGTGGTGAAGGCAAGTCTGGCACAAGAGGTAACGGTCAGTAAAATCTGCATATTAGTGAATTTGTGTAGTTACGTTCATTCGCCAGAGCGAAAATTAGCCAGGCGTTAGGGAGGGAAGTAGTGCTAGAGTCTATCTCCTTTGCTAGCGAAGTTATGCCAGCAACCGATAGTAAATCGGCAAAGTCCCGAAATGACATCATGCTGGCAAATTTTTGCCCTTTAGTAAATTTGCCCCATATTTCCTGGCAAGGATCTGTCCTGGGTCAGCGGGGCTAATGAGGGCCAGAGCCCACCTATTTTTTTTCCCAGTGTCCTGCTGGCCCAGTAAAACCCTGGCAGGTCATTTCCCAAACACTCCATTTCATTCAAATATTTAAAAATTATTCCCCTTTATTCTGTAATAATAAAACAGTCGCTTGTACTTGATCCCAACTAAGATATAATTAAACCTTATTGGAAGCAAAACCAGCCTATTGGCTTTATTTAATGTTTATATGATTTTCTAGTCGATTTAAGGTATGAAGATCCAAATTACAGAAAGGCCATGTCCCATAGACTCCATTTTATCCAAATAATCCAAGTTTTAAAAAAGGATTTGCTTTTTCTCTGTAATAATAAAACAGTAACATGTACTTGATCCCAACTAAGATATAATTAATCCTTATTGGAGGCAAAACCAGCCTATTGGCTTTATTTAATGTTTATATGATTTTCTAGTAGACTTAAGGCATTAAGATCCAAATTACAGAAATCTGTTATCCAGAAAACCCCAGGTCCCGAGGATTCTGGATGACAGGTCCCGTACCTATGCTATTCTTTGCACTGTTGGTTCTGACTGTGCACCACTGAAACACAGATCATGTAAGGTATTGTGGAAAGTGGAGTCCTAATCCATATACACCCCAAGGTGTGGTTCTTGGGAATCCAACTGGATGGGAGGCAAACATTTGTGTATAGGGCTGTTGCCTAAACATTTATTATAACGTATTTAACCAATGTGATGTGAGTATTCCCTGGATCTCTCCAGTGGCTCCAGCTCTTCTGCCCAAGATTCTTTTCATTTCCACTTATTATTCACTAACATTTACTGTAAATTATTCAGTCATATAAAGACCACGCAACCCCCAGCTGAACAGCAGCCCATGTAATTTCAATTATCCCGAATTCTGCCACATTATCCCGATGTTGTGTCCTTATCAGTCAATACCCCCGCCAGCTATAGATGCTCTTTCTGCGCATCAGCACTCCTATACATTAGGATTTGTTATCCTTTAATTCCTCTCACAGTCAGGACCCGGCCAAGCAAGAAACACAGAATCCAGCATTGGTTTCGCTACAGAGTTACAGCAGCCTTTTCAGTTACGGGTGAATTATGGCACCCTGGGAAAAGTCCAATTTGGAAAGAGAGCAGGGGGCCTTGCTAAGCCGGGCTAAACCATTTACAGGCTGCCTGAGGAAGTAACACTCGGCGGAATGGCAGGTTTGGGTGAAAATAATGTAAATGTCACATTTTTAATGGAAACAGCCGTATAGAGGAATCAGCTGACATCGTAATATCTGCAACAGTCGGCTGATTTCAAGGTGTTATTCTGGGCATATAAATAGTTCAGTACAAGGCACTACAATTATGGCCAGGGTATAAACAGGGGTGAGATAAAGAAATCTCAAGCCCAGTAGTATTTATATTTTACAGCAGCAAATGGGTTTTTACTGTGATGCTGAAACACCTGAGATTCAGAGAGGTCAGAGCAGCCGATAGTTATGTGGATTTATAAAGTTTGGGCAACAGAACCAGCAGAACAAATGCTGCAGATTGAACGCAAGAAAGTGCCTAAAAAGTCAGCGGATTCGCATAAGGTCTAGAGAGAAAGAGTTTCCGGGGATATTGCACCAGTAACTCATCAGAGAACGTGTCAAGCAGGTATTAAATACCAGGGAACGTGCAAAGAGGAGAGGACAATGAGATTGTTTTCCAGCAACTGTTGCACCATCTGTCGTGGAACCTGAAGTTCTGCGTTACTTTGTAGAATACAGACGTAAGAATATGCAGATTGTACCGAGCGATGAATAATGATTATACAATACCAGGATTATGAGAATATGATCCAGAGAGAGGGAGGTTTGGAGGAGATGTAGCAGCTTGTGGTACAATGTTACACGTCCTCGGCTAGAGCTGTCCATGGTACTGAAGTCCATTAGCAGTACAGTGTTAATGGGATACTGTCATGGGAAAAACATTTTTTTCAAAATGTATCAGTTAATAGTGCTGCTCCAGCAGAATTCTGCACTGAAATCCATTTCTCAAAAGAGCAAACAGATTTTTTTATATTCGATTTTGAAATCTGACATGGGGCTAGACATATTGTCAATTTCCCAGCTGCCCCCAGTCATGTGACTTGTGCTCTGATAAACTTTAACCACTCTTTACTGCTGTACTGCAAGTTGGAGTGATATCACCCCCTCCCTTTTCCCCCCCAGCAGCCAAACAAAAGATCAATGGGAAGGTAACCAGATAGCAGCTCCCTAACACAAGATAACAGCTGCCTGGTAGATCTAAGAACAACACTCAATAGTAAAAACCCATGTCCCACTGAGACACATTCAGTTACATTGAGAAGGAAAAACAGCAGCCTGCCAGAAAGCATTTCTCTCCTAAAGTGCAGGCACAAGTCACATGACCAGGGGCAGCTGGGAAATTGACAAAATGTCTAGCCCCATGTCAGATTTCAAAACTGAATATAAAAAAATCTGTTTGCTCTTTTGAGAAATGGATTTCAGTGCAGAATTCTGCTGGAGTAACACTATTAACTGATGCGTTTTGAAAAAAACATGTTTTCCGATGACATTGGGACAGCGCTAATACAGTACAGGTATGAGACCTGTTATCCAGAATGCTCAGGACCTGCTGTTTGTCGGATGATGGATCTTTCCATAATTTGGATCTTCATACCTTAATGTAGAGACCCTGAGGGTTAGGCATCTCCACAGTGTTCTACCCTGTACTCTGGAAACCTAAAGTGGTCCTTGGTGAGCCCTGGGTGATTATTTCCTTATTCCTGAGGTTATCAGTAATTTCATCTGATTCATTGCTTGCCCAGTAGGTGTAGGGTTGCCATCTTTCCCCGCTGGGAACTCTGGGCGGGGCAATCACATCATGGGAGTCGGGTGGTGACGTTGTGGGTGGAGGGGTGTGTTGGGCAGAGCTATGATGTAGCAATTGGCTGATCGCCGCGTCAATCTTAGGGAATACTGCCAGGTTTTCCAAGTTAGAAAAATTGGGCAGGCAGTTTTAGCCCAGACAGCCCTCCCGAAGTAGGTGGCAGTGTATAAGGGAGAGAACACGCGATTTTAGGGCTCTTTTCTTGGATCCCACCTTTCGGGGAGGTGGGTACAGGACTGGGTCTGTCGGGCCCTCTTTAGGGACAGTTCTACTTAATGATAGGAGTTTGTGTTATAATCACTCTAGGAGCGAAAGATAGTGGAAGTGTATTTAGTGAGCAGCTTGCTGGCTCCAACAAATAGAATAGTGGGACCCCTAGTGCTGGGGAAGAATCACCAAGACAGGCTGCACTATTCTCCCCTAAGAGACACTGAACTGAAAGTATCTCAAAGTGTGAGGTTTTCCACTGCCTGATCTGAATGTGTTGAAGAGCTTACTATCTAATAACTGTGATGCTGCTAAACTACCTGTTTATTAAATAGAGAAATTCATTTGGTTTATAGCAACAACCAAGCCGCAGTTTAATTCAATCTGGTTGATCTGTGCACCGGAGACAAGAAGGATCCACCTGAGGGTAAAGTGCTTAAAGGGCCAATGGATACCACTGGGAGTTGGGAGTTGCCCATATCCTAAAAGTGCCCAGGGTACACTGGCTGCAAGTCAGGCATTCAACACATTTCTCAGGCCCACCTCTGGGTGTGCTACACTAACGGGGTTATTTACTAAACTTTGGTAGGACTTTTTGGGGCAAAACTGAAAATTTGCAGTTTTTTTTTTGAGATTTATTAAAGGGGTTGTTCATCTTTGAGTTAACTTTTAGTATGATGTAGATAGTGATATTAGGGGACAATTTGCGATTGGTTTTCATTTTTTAGTATTTGTGGTTTCTGAGTTATTTAGCTTTTTATTCAGCAGCTCTCTAGTTTGCCGTTTCAGCCATCTGGTTGCTAGGGTCCAAATTATCTTAGCAACCATGCATTGATTTAAATAAGAATATCAGAGGGCCTGCTTAGAAAAATGAGTAATAAAAAGTAGCTATAACAATAAATGTGTCCCTTTCAAAGCATTTGTTTTAATAATGGGGTCAGTGACCCCCATATGAGTCAGAAGAAGTAGTAAAATAATTCAAAAACTATAAAAAACAAAAAAAATGAAGGAAAATTGAAAAGTTGCTTAGAATTCTCTATTCTATAACATACTAAAAGTTAATGTAAAGGTGAACCACCCTGATGCAGCAAAAAGCCTGAATCCGAAAATCCACCATCTCAGACATGCCGAGGTTCTGTAAGTCAATGGCAGAGGTCCCTATTGTATTTTGTTCCTGTGGTCTGCGCTGGAATTAGACCGAAAATCCGACCATTTCGCTAAGATTCAGCAAAATTCGGGCTTTTTGGGAATAAGGCCGAAAAAATTGAGCGATTCGGGAAATAACTCCGAAAAAATGTACAATTCGGGTTTTTGCTTGATTTTAAGTTAATCTTTTTTAATAATAAATAAGTTAAAATCGTATGTGGGAGTTTGTTCGAGGTTTTTTATCTAAATAATGAAATAAATTCAGATTTTAGTAAATAACCCTCCCTGTCTACTAGAAAATCATGTAAACATTAAATAAACCCAATAGGCTGGTTTTGCCTCCAATAAGGATTAATTATATCTTAGATGGGATCAAATACAAGCGACTGTTTTATTATTACACAGAAAAAGGAAATTATTTTTTAAAATTTGGATTATTTGTATAAAACAGAGTCTATGGGAGGTGGCCTTTCTGGATAACGGGTTTCCGGATAACAGACCCCATACCTGTACAGGAATATGAGCACAGGATACTCTG
Source organism: Xenopus laevis (assembly GCF_017654675.1). Taxonomy (NCBI): domain Eukaryota; kingdom Metazoa; phylum Chordata; class Amphibia; order Anura; family Pipidae; genus Xenopus; species Xenopus laevis. The sequence goes on from NC_054381.1 coordinate 157,653,710, forward strand.
CCCGTGGTACTGAAATCTGTTCGCAGACTTTGTCATTGTAACCGTTATAATCATTTTTTTTCATAATCTAAAACATATTTCGTTACAATATTCACGCCAGTTCCTCTTCAAATGATGATGTTTAAAGTCTAAATCTGAATAACATCGTTTCTCGAGGGGCTTCTGGGCTACGACCCCTTTCAACTCGTGCCACATTCTTCCATTTAGTTACAAGGGCAATTAGTACAACGCCGCTCGTTACTGTCATTTCTGCGCAGAGCGACTTGTCGTTTGCAACTGAATCATTCTGACGTTTAGACTGAAGTTTGTGTATTTGACCCAACGTTTCTACAAATCGCAGGGAATTAACGTCCACCGACTGATCAGGGATAACGACACTGACTGGAGTCATAACTCAAAGCCACTTTGAAGTGTAAAGAACTGGGGTTCCCAGGGGATCTTGTTGGTTTAGTGCCTGTGTTTTTTCTAAATTAGGCCTCAATTACTGTTCAAGCTGATTCTGGGAATTGTAGTTTGGAATAAGAAAGAACACGAGAGCAAATATTTCAGCTCTATTGCTTTGCATTAAGGTGCCAAAGATATATGGAGCAAATTCACTAAGCGCCGAAGCGCCTAATGCTAGCGTGAATTCGCTAGCGTTGGGCATTTTCGTTACTTCGCCGATTCACTTACGCCTGGCGAAGTTGCGCAACAGACGTAACTACGCAAATTCACTAACGCGCGTATTGGTCTGAACGCTACCTTTTACGCTAGACTTCTTTTGCCACCTCAGACCAGGCCAAGTGCAATAGAGTAGATAGGGATTGCTTCAAAAAAAGTTACAAAAATTTCTAAGTCCCAAAAAACACTGGCGTTTTTTCTTTATTATGGGTGATAGGCTGAAAAAGATCGAAAAAATTTTTGGGGCTCCCCTTCTTCCCCCCAACATTTCCTGACTCATGCCAACTTACCTATACAGTGGGCACATGTGTAGGGCAAATTTTATTTGATGTTTTGAAGGTTTCCCAGGCTTGTGTAGTGCTGCTAAATATTCCTCCATTGAAATTTTAATTTGGCGCCGTATGCAAATTAACCATCGCTAGCGCAACTTTGCTTCGCTTAGCGAATCAACGCTAGCGCAACTTCGCAACCTTACGCTACCCCTGAGTGCAACTTCGGATTTTAGTGAATTTGCAGAGCGCTGGCAAAACTACGCCTGGCGAAGTGCGGCGAAGTTACGCCTGGCGCAACTACGAATCTTAGTGAATCTCCCACACTGAGAGGTGCTACATAATAAAGATGCTCATTTCTGGTTAAAAAGATATAAATAAAAAGCAACATAAATACAGACATATTTTTGCTACATCCAATTCCAGTGCAAGCGGATGATAATAAATACGGTATCACTGGCTGCTGGAACAATGGTCTAAAGCTAAAGACAAAGGAACAGTAATGGTACATGGGGTGCTGCCATTCTTTGAAGGTACAGGTACGGAATCTGTTATCCAGAAAGCCCCGAATTACAGGAAGGCCGTCTCCCATCGACTCCATTTTATTCCAAAAAATTTAAAGTTTTAAAAATGATTTCCTTTTTCTCTGTAATAATAAAACAGTCGCTTGTACTTGATCCCAACTAAAATATAATTAATCCTTATTGGAGGCAAAACCAGACTATTGGCTTTATTTAATGTTTATATGATTTTCTAGTAGACTTAAGGTATAAAGATCCGAATTACAGAAAGATCCTTTATTCGGAAAACCCCAGGTCCTGAGTATTACGTATGAATTACAGCTCCCATATCTGTACTTGTTATATCATTCCCAGTACAGGTATGGGACCTGTAATTCAGAATGCTCGGGACCTGGGGTTTTCTGGATAACAGAGCTTTCCATAATTTGGATCTTCGTACCTTAAGTCTACTAGAAAATTATGTAAACATTAAAGAAAACTGGTTTTGCCTCCAATAAGGATTAATTATATCTTAGTTGGGATCAAGTACAAGCGACTGTTTTATTATTACACAGAAAAAGGAAATCATAATAAAATGTTATTATTTGATTATAATGGAGTCTATGGGAGGCAGCCTTCTGGATAATGGGTTTCCAGATAACGGATCCCATACCTGTACAAAAAAAATACAAATAAAAAAAAAAAAGTGGTCGCTGTAAAGGGAAAGTACCCCTACATGTTCATCTTGTTTAACCCCATGGGCCCAAGAAAGTTATTAAACTATAGCCCAACCCAATGTCTCCTGTCAAATATTTGGGGCTAACGGGGCTGTGGCTCAACAACATCCTTCAGAGCGACCGACATAAATAAACCATCTTATTTTTAATCTGATTACTTAATTGCAGCCTTGGGAGTTTGAAGAGAAAAACAGAATGTCTGTTCATACAACACATAAGCAATATTGTCTATTCAGTTGTGGTACCAAACGGGTTAAAAAGGGTTAAAAATGAAATGCCCCAAGGGGAACAGATGTGATCCCAGCTGAGGAGCCACTTACCCCACTGCAGAGGAGCCAGTTGGAGATGCTCGAGAACCAGCTGGTTTAACACTCCTTCTACACTTGCCTCTCCTTCTCGCTTCAGGGTCGGGTAGGAATGAGTTAAGGGAGAAACACACTGTCCAACTGAAGAATAAGGAAGAAATTCTACTGGCCAATATGTTCACCTTTGAGTTAACCATTAGGATGACGTAGAGACTGAAATTCTATTATTTTCATTTTTTATTATGTGTGGTTTTCGACTTATTTCGCTTTTTATTCAGCAATCTGGTTGCTACGATCCAAATTCCCCTAGCAACGATGCATTGATTTGAATAAGAGACTGGAATGTGAATAGGAGAGGCCTGAATAGAAAGAGGAGTAATAAAAAGTAGCAATAAAAATAGATGTGTAGCCTTACAGAGTATTTGTTTTTTAGATGGGGTCAGTGACCCCCCATATGAAAGCTGGAAAGAGTCAAAAGAAGAAGGCAAAAAATTTAAATAACTATAAAAAATAATGAAGACCAATTTAAACTTTGTTTAGAATTTCCCATTCTATAACATACTTAAAGTTAACTTAAAGGTGAACCACCCGCTTAAGTTGACTTTTAGCATGTTATAAAATAGCTAATTCTAAGAAACTTTTCTTTCCAGCTTTCAAATTAGGGTCACTGACCCCATCTAAAAAAAAACAAATTCTTTGTAATGCTTCCAGTGTATTGTTATTGCTACTTTTTATTACTCATCTTTCTATTCAGGCCTCTCCTATTCATATTCCAGTTTCTTATTCAAGTCAATGCATGGTTGCTAGGGGAATTTGGACCCTAGCAACCAGATGGTTGAAATTGCAAACTGGAGAGCTGCTTAATTAAAGGCAAAATAACTCAAAAACCGCAAGTAATAAAAAATGAAAACCAATTGGAAATAGTCTCAGAACATCCCTCTCTACATCATACTGACAGTTAGGGCCAGATTTATTAAGGGTCGAATTTCGAAGTACAAAAAACGTAGAAATTCAACAATTGAATTAAAAAACTTTGATTTGGAATATCGAATTAGAAGTTTCTTCAGCAAATTTGGCAATCGTGCGGTCGAATAAAAATCATTCGATCGAACGATTCGAACGATTTTAGCCTACGATCGAAGGATTTTTATTCAATGTGTAAAGACTTATAAAAATGTTGTAGAAGGTCCTCATAGGCTAATATAGCACTTCAGCAAGTTTTATTTGGCGAAGTATTGAAGTCAAAGTTTTTTTAAAGAGAAAGTACTTCGATTATCGAACGGTCGAATATTCAAACGATTTTTACTTTGAATCGAAGTCAAAGTAAATTCGAAGTCGTAGTATCCATTACTTCGAATTTCGATTTTTTTTTTTTACTTCGAATATTCCCTCGAATTCACTTCGACCCTTAGTACATCTGCCCCTTAATTTAAAGGTTAACAAACCCTTTAAGAATCATGAGACTTGGGGGATTGCACCATTTGTCTTGCACATATAAATGACCCATTATGTCTCTTGGTTGCGCCCACAGTCTATGGCATTTTCACTGATACAGCACTGGGTCTGCTGGAGATTTGCAGGAATGTTGTAAAGTCCGAGTATAATGAGGCTCATTCTCCCGAGGAATAGCAGAATCATACAGAATCATACAGAATCACACTGAATCACACTGAATCATACGGAATCACACGGAATCACACTGAATCACACGGAATCACACGGAATCACACGGAATCACACAGAATCATACAGAATCACACGGAATCACATGGAATCACACTGAATCATACTGAATCACACAGAATCATACAGAATCACACGGAATCACATGGAATCACACTGAATCATACGGAATCACACAGAATCATACAGAATCACACAGAATCATACAGAATCACACTGAATCATACGGAATCATACAGAATTATACGGAATCATACAGAATCATACGGAATCATACGGAATCATACGGAATCACACAGAATCACACTGAATCATACGGAATCATACAGAATCATACAGAATCATACAGAATCTGCCTCGGTGTCAATAAGAGTCAATTTCACATATTGGCTGTTGGAAGTGGCTTTGGTGTGGGAGAGGGAAGTCAATAAACAAGTGTAAACATCGACGTGTTTGTTTCCATATCTCCAGGCAATCAGTCTCCTTCACAAGACAAACTTGTTCCAAACTTGCTAATGGCCTATTTGAAGCATCGTTATCAGAGCAAATATGATAAATGCAAGTGCAATCAATGGCTCCTCACATACACAAACATAATCACCTCCTATCGGCTCAATATTTCTCCCTCGCTTTGTTGCTTCTGGGAATCTCGCCGTTTGGATTTCTCATCTTGTTCTTATCACTTGAGTATAGGCGTCCCCCCAAGAAAAGCTCAGAGCCTGATATGCAGCAATTTATATATTTATATCCTCCCTCGCAATGGTATCTTTATCAACCAGCCACAAAAAAAATAGCAGCCTAGCAGGGAGTTTCTAATTATAAAGAGCAAATAAAACTATATGTTGCATATCTATATGACGGGGAAGTTAAAGGACAGATAGGCTGCAGGAGGGAGGTGCTTAAGTGCCACCCCTCATAATTCCAGGGTTGCTGAACAAAAGCAGCACTGTATTCATAAGACCACAACCCCTTTAACCCTTCATGAATCCAGGGTTGCTGAACAAAGTCAGCACTGTATTCATAAAGCTGCACCCCCTTTAACCCCTCATGAATCCAGGGTTGCTCAACAAAGACAGCACTGTATTCATAAGGCCACACCGTTTTAACCACTCATGAATCCAGGGTTGCTCAACAAAGGCAGCACTGTATTCATAAGGCCACACCCATTTAACCACTCATGAATCCAGGGCTGCTGAACAATGGCAGCACTGTATTCATAAGACCACGCCTCCTTTAACCCATCATGAATCCAGAGTTGCTGAACAAAAGCAGCACTGTATTCATAAGGCCACAACCCCTTTAAACACTCATGAATGCAGGGTTGCTGAACAAAGGCAGCACTGTATTCATAAGGCGACACCTCCTTTAACCCATCATGAATCCAGGGTTGCTTAACAAAGGCAGCACTGTATTCATAAGGCCACACCCCCTTTAACCCCTCATGAATCCAGGGTTGCTTAACAAAGGCAGCACTGTATCAATAAAACCGCAGGTCTTTGAGTGAAGAAACCGACAGCAATTCATTTTGCCCTGAACTGAGAAAAGCTGCAGTTTTTTCCAGCCTACGGAAATTCTACGGATAAATACCGCGGGCAGTGGTGTAAATGTTGGCATTTGGGGCATGTCCTGGGCAGCGAGCAGTGAGTGCAGAGCAGCTTATTAAGATTCATTACAATAACCAGATCAATCATATTCCACCTACTCCAATGCCAAGTGGGGCTGGAAAGGAGAGAAAACTAATATTTAATGATTTTGTTTTTAACCTCTCAAAATAACGTAAAATGTATTCTTAAAGCACCAGAGATCTGTTTTAAAAAAGACATTGCTCACAGACTTTACAGAATATCCCCCCCTCCGTTTTACAGGATGCATTTTCCTCTATATGTGAATTTTGTTGTTCACCTTTGGGTTAACATTTAATATGATGTAGAGAGTGATATTCTGAGACAATTTGTAATTGGTTTTTAGTTTTTATTATTTGTGGTTTTTGAGTTATTTAGCTTTTTATTCAGCAGCTCTCCAGTTTGCAATTTCAGCCATCTGGTTGTTATGGCCTGTATTACCCTAGCAACCATGCACTGATTTGAATAAGAGACTGGAATATGAATAGGAGAGGTCTCAATAGAAAGATGAGGAATAAAAAGTAGCAATAACAATACATTTGTAGCCTTCCAGAGCATTTGTTTCTTAGAGGGGGTCACTGACCCCATTGGAAAGCTGGTAAGTCACAAGAAGAAGGCAAATAATTAAAAAAATCCCCTTTGTAGAACTCCCATCTGTCAGCTCTTGTGCACTACAGTGCGACTCCCAGCATGCACACTCAACCATCGGCTCCGGTCCAGTGAACACTGGGGGGAGGGGAGGCGGAGGGCTGACCATCTGCTTCTAATAAAACAAAACCAGCAAAATGTTTCAGGAAGTGAATTATCCCCAAACCCTCACAAGGTGAACAAAGACAAGACAATTAAATCCTGATAATGATGGAAACTTCATTACAAAAGCAAATGCCGGCTAAAAATAGCTTCTCCTAACAATGATAATCATAATTGATCCGAGTTCCACAGTTCCTTTTATTAAAGCAATTTTCAGCCGCGTATAATTGCAGATCTGGCGCTTCTCTTGGACAGGAGCTGAAACTGCTGATTTTTTAACAGTTTCGATTTGAGAGAATTCCCAATATTTTCTTCTGCCTCATTTCCAAGGATGTTAGTGGCACCTACACCAGTGGCCTCCAGACTGTCAGCTCAACACTCTCTTTGAGAGCTCAGTGCCCCTACCTAGCTTATAGCAATGTTACATGAAACTATAGTTCCAGGGGTACCCAGGACACAACCACTCACCCCAAATCTCCCCCTAACTGACCTTCAGACTGGGCCCCCTTAGCTCATAACAAGGTTATAGATATATAGAAACATTGGGGTAACAGTTAGAGATGTCGCGAACTGTTCGCCGGCGAACTTGTTCGCGCGAACATCGGGTGTTCGCGCTCGCCGGAAGTTCGCGAACGTCGCGCGACGTTCGCCATTTTGGGTTCGCCATTGTTGGCGCTTTTTTTTGCCCTCTCACCCCAGACCAGCAGGTACATGGCAGCCAATCAGGAAGCTCTCCCCTGGACCACTCCCCTTCCCTATAAAAACCGAAGCCCTGCAGCGTTTTTTCACTCTGCCTGTGTGTGCTGAAGAGATAGTGTAGGGAGAGAGCTGCTGCCTGTTAGTGATTTCAGGGACAGTTGAAAGTTTGCTGGCTAGTAATCGTTTTGATACTGCTCTGTTATTGGAGGGACAGAAGTCTGCAGGGGTTTGAGGGACATTTAAGCTTAGGTAGCTTTGCTGGCTAGTAATCTACCTTCTACTGCAGTGCTCTGTATGTAGCTGCAGTGGGCAGCTGTCCTGCTTCTGATCTCATCTGCTGACTGCTGCAATAACAGTAGTCCTTGTAAGGACTGCTTTTATTTATTTTTTGTTGTTTTACTACTACTACTACTACTACTATAAGAGCCCAGTGCTATTAGTCTAGCAGTGTTGGGGAGTGGGACTGGTGTGCTAATCTGCTGCTCCTAGTAGTTCAGCAGCACCAACTTTAATTTTTTTTTTTTAATATTCATTTTTTTTTTATTTTACTTTTTTTATTTTACTACCGCTGTAGTAGTGTATAAGTTGACCTTTTAGGCATTATTTGCCCTGTAGGCATTATTTGCACAGTGTTTTCTTCAACCCGCCATCTAGCTGTGTGACCTTGTTCACATTCTGTCTAAATATCCATAATATTACCGTCTCCAGAAAAAACACCGGAGTGACTTTTTTCAAGCAGCCATAATATATTTTACGTAATCCGTATCCACCGCTGTAGTAGTGTATACGTTGACCTTGTAGGCATTATTTGCACAGTGTTTTCTTCAACCCGCCATCTAGCTGTGTGACCTTGTTCACATTCTGTCTAAATATCCATAATATTACCGTCTCCAGAAAAAACACCGGAGTGACTTTTTTCAAGCAGCCATAATATATTTTACGTAATCCGTATCCACCGCTGTAGTAGTGTATACGTTGACCTTGTAGGCATTATTTGCACAGTGTTTTCTTCAACCCGCCATCTAGCTGTGTGACCTTGTTCACATTCTGTCTAAATATCCATAATATTACCGTCTCCAGAAAAAACACCGGAGTGACTTTTTTCAAGCAGCCATAATATATTTTACGTAATCCGTATCCACCGCTGTAGTAGTGTATACGTTGACCTTGTAGGCATTATTTGCACAGTGTTTTCTTCAACCCGCCATCTAGCTGTGTGACCTTGTTCACATTCTGTCTAAATATCCATAATATTACCGTCTCCAGAAAAAACACCGGAGTGACTTTTTTCAAGCAGCCATAATATATTTTACGTAATCCGTATCCACCGCTGTAGTAGTGTATACGTTGACCTTGTAGGCATTGTTTGCCCAGTTTTTTTGGCCGCAGCCACTGAAGCACAGAGGCCAGAAAAAATATGCCATATAAATGCTGAAAATAGTCATTTTTTGCCATACGTTGACTCAACGTATATGGCAAAAAATGACTATTTTCAGCATTTATATGGCATATTTTTTCTGGCAACTGTGCTTCAGTGGCTGCGACCAAAAAAACTGGGCAAACAATGCCTACAAGGTCAACGTATGGCAAAAAATGACTATTTTCAGCATTTATATGGCATATTTTTTCTGGCAACTGTGCTTCAGTGGCTGCAACCAAAAAAACTGGGCAAACAATGTCTACAAGGTCAACGTATGGCGAAAAATGACTATTTTCAGCATTTATATGGCATATTTTTTCTGGCAACTGTGCTTCAGTGGCTGCGTCCAAAAAAACTGGGCAAACAATGCCTACAAGGTCAACGTATGGCAGTTGTTTAAAGAGAACAGTAGATTACTAGCCAGCAAAGCTACCTAAGCTAAAATGTCCCTCAAATCCCTGCAGACTTCTGTCCCTCCAATACAGAGCAGTATCAAGCAGATTACTAGCCAGCAAACTTACTATCATCTGTCCCTGAAATCACTAACAGCTCTCCCCCTACACTATCTCTTCCAAGCACACACAGGCAGATTTTTCAGATACATTTTTGCCCTTGATCCCCCTCTGGCATGCCACTGTCCAGGTCGTTGCACCCTTTAAACAACTTTAAAATCATTTTTCTGGCCAGAAATTTTTTTTTTAGATGTTAAAGTTCGCCTTCCCATTGAAGTCTATGGGGTTCGCGAACCGTTCGCGAACCGCTCGCGTTTTTGCGCAAGTTCGCGAATATGTTCGCGAACTTTTTTTCCGACGTTCGCTACATCCCTAGTAACAGTCACCCTGCTATATTTCCAGGGGTACCCAGGGCACAAATAAGCACTCACCCCAAATCTCCCCCTAACCGACCTTCAGGCTGGGCCCCCTTAGCTCATAACAAGGTTACAGATATATAGAAACATTGGGGTAACAGTCACCCTGCTATAGTTCCAGGGGTACCCAGGGCACAAATAAACATTCACCCCAAATCTCCCACTAACTGCCCTTCAGATTGGACCCCCTTAGCTCATAACAAGGTTACAGATATATAGAAACATTGGGGTGTCACCCTGCTATAGTTCCAGGGGTACCCAGGGTACAAATAATCACTCACCCCAAATCTCCCCCTAACTGGCCTTCAGACTGGGCCCCCTTAGCTCATAACAAGGTTACAGATATATAGAAACATTGGGGTAACAGTCACCCTGCTATAGTTCCAGGGGTACCCAGGGTACAAATAATCACTCACCCCAAATCTCCCCCTAACTGGCCTTCAGACTGGGCCCCCTTAGCTCATAACAAGGTTACATATATATAGAAACATTGGGGTAACAGTCACCCTGCTATAGTTCCAGGGGTACCCAGGGTACAAATAATCACTCACCCCAAATCTCCCCCTAACTGGCCTTCAGACTGGGCCCCCTTAGCTCATAACAAGGTTACAGATATATAGAAACATTGGGGTAACAGTCACCCTGCTATAGTTCCAGGGGTACCCAGGGTACAAATAATCACTCACCCCAAATCTCCCCCTAACTGGCCTTCAGACTGGGCCCCCTTAGCTCATAACAAGGTTACAGATATATAGAAACATTGGGGTAACAAGTCACCCTGCTATAGTTCCAGGGGTACCCAGGGTACAAATAAACACTCACCCCAAATCTCCCCCTAACTGACCTTCAGACTGGGCCCCCTTAGCTCATAACAAGGTTACAGATATATAGAAACATTGGGGTAACAGTCACCCTGCTATAGTTCCAGGGGTACCCAGGGTACAAATAAACACTCACCCCAAATCTTCCCCTAACTGGCCTTCAGATTGGACCCCCTTAGCTCATAACGAGGTTACAGATATAAAGAAACACACCCTTCTATAGTTTCAGGGGTAACCTGGGGACAAATAAGCACTCACCCCAAATCTCCCCCTAACTGAGCTTCAGACTGGGCCCCCTTAGCTCATAACAAGGTTACAGATACAGGTATATAGAAACATTGGGGTAACAGTGACCCTGCTATAGTTCCAGGGGTACCCAGGGCACAAATAAGCACTCACCCCAAATCTCCCCCTAACTGACCTTCAGGCTGGGCCCCCTTAGCTCATAACAAAGTTACAGATATATAGAAACATTGGGGTAACAGTCACCCTGCTATAGTTCCAGGGGTACCCAGGGTACAAATAAGCACTCACCCCAAATCTCCTCCTAACTGACCTTCAGACTGGGCCCCCTTAGCTCATAACAAGGTTACAGATACAGTGGTGTGAAAAACTATTTGCCCCTTTCCTGATTTCTTATTCTTTTGCATGTTTGTCACACAAAATGTTTCTGATCATCAAACACATTTAACTATTAGTCAAAGATAACACAAGTAAACACAAAATGCAGTTTTTAAATGAGGGTTTTTATTATTTAGGGAGAAAAGAAATCCAAACCTGTGTGAAAAAGTAATTGCCCCCTGAACCTAATAACTGGTTGGGCCACCCTTAGCAGCAATAACTGCAATCAAGCGTTTGCGATAACTTGCAACGAGTCTTTTACAGCGCTCTGGAGGAATTTTGGCCCACTCATCTTTGCAGAATTGTTGTAATTCAGCTTTATTTGATGGTTTTCTAGAATGAACCGCCTTTTTAAGGTCATGCCACAACATCTCAATAGGATTCAGGTCAGGACTTTGACTAGGCCACTCCAAAGTCTTCATTTTGTTTTTCTTCAGCCATTCAGAGGTGGATTTGCTGATGTGTTTTGGGTCATTGTCCTGCTGCAGCACCCAAGATCGCTTCAGCTTGAGTTGACGAACAGATGGCCGGACATTCTCCTTCAGGATTTTTTGGTAGACAGTAGAATTCATGGTTCCATCTATCACTGCAAGTCTTCCAGGTCCTGAAGCAGCAAAACAACCCCAGACCATCACACTACCACCACCATATTTTACTGTTGGTATGATGTTCTTTTTCTGAAATGCTGTGTTACTTTTACACCAGATGTAACGGGACGCGCACCTTCCAAAAAGTTCAACTTTTGTCTCGTCGGTCCACAAGGTATTTTCCCAAAAGTCTTGGCAATCATTGAGATGTTTTTTAGCAAAATTGAGACAAGCCTTAATGTTCTTTTTGCTTAAAAGTGATTTGCGCCTTGGAAATGTGCCATGCAGGCCGTTTTTGCCCAGTCTCTTATGGTGGAGTCGTGAACACTGACCTTAATTGAGGCAAGTGAGGCCTGCAGTTCTTTAGATGTTGTCCTGGGGTCTTTTGTGGCCTCTCGGATGAGTTGTCTCTGCGCTCTTGGGGTCATTTTGGTCGGCCGGCCACTCCTGGGAAGGTTCACCACTGTTCCATGTTTTTGCCATTTGTGGATAATGGCTCTCACTGTGGTTCACTGGAGTCCCAAAGCTTTAGAAATGGCTTTATAACCTTTGAAATTGAACTCAGGTGTGATAAACCACAGTTAAGTTATTTTTTAACAAGGGGGGCAATCACTTTTTCACACAGGCCCATGTAGATTTGGAGTTTTTTTTCTCCCTTAATAACGTAAACCTTCATTTAAAAACTGCATTTTGTGTTCAATTATGTTATCTTTGACTAATAATTAACGGTTTTTGATGAGCAGAAACATTTAAGTGTGACAAACATGCAAAAGAATAAGAAATCAGGAAGGGGGCAAATAGTTTTTCACACCACTGTACATAGAAACATTGGGGTAACTGTCACCCTGCTATAGTTCCAGGGGTACCCAGGGCACAAATAAACACTCACCCCAAATCTCCTCCTAACTGGCCTTCAGAATGGGCCCCCTTAGCTCATAACAAGGTTACAGATATATAGAAACATTGGGGTAACAGTCACCCTGCTATAGTTCCAGGGGTACCCAGGGTACAAATAAACACTCACCCCAAATCTCCCCCTAACTGACCTTCAGACTGGGCCCCCTTAGCTCATAACAAGGTCACAGATATATAGAAACATTGGGGTGTCACCCTGCTATAGTTCCAGGGGTACCCAGGGCACAAATAAACACTCACCCCAAATCTCCCCCTAACTGGCCTTCAGACTGGGCCCGCTTAGCTCATAACAAGGTTACAGATATATAGAAACATTGGGGTAACAGTCACCCTGCTATAGTTCCAGGGGTACCCAGGACACAAATAAGCACTCACCCCAAATCTCCCCCTAACTGACCTTCAGACTGGGCCCCTTAGCTCATAACAAGGTTACAGATATATAGAAACATTGGGGTAACAGTCACCCTGCTATAGTTCCAGGGGTACCCAGGGTACAAATAAACTCACCCCAAATCTCCCCCTAACTGACCTTCAGACTGGGCCCCCTTAGCTCATAAGAAGGTTACAGATATATAGAAACATTGGGGTAACTGTAAAACTGCTATAGTTGCAGTACAAACCCACTGCCTTGGAAAAACAGGAAATTTACATTTAATACAAAATACATTTTGAATGGATTAACTCCAAAAAAGGCAGAACTCAATCAGCCACGGAGCCCTGAGTTATGTATATGTCTAGAAGGCTGCCCTATAACATTAATATTGAATAAAACATGAACTTGATATCTCCAGCCTCCAGGAAGACAATTAACATGGACGTTCCTCTGTCCGACACACGCAAGTCCTTCTTGAGACATTTTTGTTTGGTGTTTTCCAAAACATTATTACAGAAAGGAGCAAATATCAGGGTGGGATTTTCCCCCATTTGGAGCTGGATTTTATCTTCATATTAACAGGCGCCGGGTATTTGCTGGATATAAAAGTAGGACTTGGGCGCTCTGATCTGCTAATGGCTTGTAGAGCTGACATTTCTGTGTTACAAACATGGACATCAGAACTCAAAACCAATTATCTGGACAAAAAGCCGATCCCGCTTTAAACACAATCTCTCCCGCACACATTCTAGCCAATACGCTGGGGCCATGTATTAGTGGCATTTATTGGGGCCCTCTCCCCATTGTCTCACTTTAATAATGCTTCTAAGGCGGTGGTTTTATTTTTGGTTTTCATTTCTACTGGGGCCCCTGACCTTATAACTGTTAAAAATGTACAAAAAGAACTGCTGAACCACATCTTGTCTGCAGCCAGGAGATTGCTATGCCAGAAATGGAAACAACCCAACAAGCCCACGATGGGGGAATTACAGAATAAGATTATGGAAATAAAGCGTATGGAGTACCTCTCGGCACTTAGTAATACCTCAATGCCCAAATATATTGAGACATGGAGCTCCTGGGTCTCCTGCTTCCCTGAAAGTTGACTCACACTATATTTGACGCAACAGTTAACACCTAACCCCCTTCCTAGTTATGTTACTTGAATATCACCCTAAGCCTGCATATATAATTTTATTTGCCTTTTTTTTTTTTCTTTCTTCTTTTCTTTCTTCTATTTTTCTTTATGTTGTATGTTGTACTGTGCGCAATATCCTTCTGATTGTACCATGTGATTTTTATTACCTGTCACTTAATTACTGAAGCCAATTGTCACAGATACTTGATGATATCAGCTGTTCTAAACATTGAAAATAAAGTGTTTTTAAAAAAAAAAAAATGTACGAAAAGATTGACATATAGGGGGTTATTTATCAACGGTTGAATGTTTTTTACACCTTGAATGAACTCACAACTCGAATGGTTTCTTATTTAAGAAAAAAACTCGAATGGAAAAAAAATGGAAATGGAAAAAAAACTTAAATGAAAAGGATCTAGGGGTCTTTGTAGATAACACGTTGTCTAATTCTGGGCAGTGTCATTCTGTGGCTACTAAAGCAAATAAAGTTCTGTCTTGCATAAAAAAGGGCATTAACTCAAGGGATGAAAACATAATTATGCCTCTTTATAAGTCCTTGGTGAGGCCTCATCTGGAGTATGCAGTTCAGTTTTGGACTCCAGTCCTTAAGAGGGATATAAATGAGCTGGAGAGAGTGCAGAGACGTGCAACTAAATTGGTTAGAGGGACGGAAGACTTAAATTATGAGGGTAGACTGTCAAGGTTGGGGTTGTTTTCTCTGGAAAAAAGGCGCTTGCGAGGGGACATGATTACACTTTACAAGTACATTAGAGGACATTATAGACAAATGGCAGGGGACCTTTTTACCCATAAAGTGGATCACCGTACCAGAGGCCACCCCTTTAGAGTAGAAGAAAAGAACTTTCATTTGAAGCAACGTAGAGGGTTCTTCACAGTCAGGACAGTGAGGTTGTGGAATGCACTGCCGGGTGATGTTGTGATGGCTGATTCAGTTAATGCCTTTAAGAATGGCTTGGATGATTTTTTGGACAGACATAATATTAAAGGCTATTGTGATACTAAACTCTATAGTTAATATAGGTATGGGTATATAGAATTTTAATTAAAAGTAGGGAGGGGTGTGTGTATGGATGCTGGGTTTTCATTTGGAGGGGTTGAACTTGATGGACTTTGTCTTTTTTCAACCCAATTTAACTATGTAACTATGTAACAATTGCGAGTTGGAGTTGCGAAACCCAAAAAATCGAATTGATCAAGTTTGTGAATTAAAAAAAAAAAACCTTGAATTGCTCGATTCATTCGAGTTTTAGGGCAAAACCCTTCAAAAATAAAAACTTGAACAACATGACATGAAGTCTATTAACATTTTCATATGGTTCAAGGGACCTCTGCCATTGACTCCAATATGACCTCCACAGGTTTTAGATGATGTATTTTCAGATTTGAGCTATTTCCAGGGTCAGGGTATACTAAATCTCGAAAAATTCTAGGTCAATATGCTCGCGCGTCACTACCAGCCTTATGTATGCGCGTCCTGGTATTCCAGCGAGCAGAAGGGCCACATGGGTTATAACTGTTGCTTTTGAATCTGAGCTGAATGCTGAGGATCAATTATAAACTCACTGAACAATTATGTCCCATGTGGGCTCCCTTATAGTCACTGACTAACTCAGAGTTAGAGAGTTGACCCACCCGGTCCTTGCAAAACAAAAACAAAAAAAGATTTTTTTTTTTTTGCACCGGTTCCCAGTCCAAGGTCAAAGTTTGGGGACCGCTGCTTTAAGAGAAACCAACAGATCTTTAACTCCCAATAAGCAGTATAACAACAATGTGCAAAGACTTGACCTCTAGTATACACATTAGGCTATGGATTGAAACTAGGGTTGCCACCTTTTAGTTCTGACCCTATCGGGCTGGTGATGTGGAGGGGGGGGCAGGCCAGACAGGGGCGGGGATGTGATATTTTGGGGCGGGGTTGTGACATTTCAGATGCGGAGTCACTAAATTTCGATACCGGTTTGGCCGAGAAGGGACTGCAGCGTTTGGATTAGGTGAGTAGGGGATTAGGAGGGGTTGAGAGGGGCAGATCGGAGGAGGACTAGGGGCAGATTTGAGGCAGGCCAGGGGCAGAACAATAGGGATTACACATTTACCAGCTAATACATTGACAGTAAATTTGTAATACCGGCCCGGCTAGGCTGGTGAAATACCGGTCAGGTGGCAACCCTAATTGAATTCCATTTGCCTGTATTCTGCACGCTGTGCCTCCAGCCTCTGGTGATCACTCATGGATTTACATTCTGGTACCTCCGTCCCACCGCACATTAGATCAGCAGATAAGACCTGAATGTGTAAAACACTCTCTGGTTTCATTAACAGGAGTCTTACTAAGCCACTAAATGCACAATTAGGTACAACCTGAGCTGCGCTCCTGGTCGGTTAAGCTCCCCACAAGGCTATTTTGTGAGCACTTTAAAGCCGCGGATCAGAACCAGACACATTCCCGTCCTCTGATCAAGTTCAGTTCTGCTGCAAAACATCCCTAGGGGGGCCCACGTGGCACAGAGCGAGAGTGAAAGTTGCCAATATTTGGCAGAAAGGGAATCAATTCTGGTTTTATGCATTTTATTTTACTGAGATGTCGTGGAAACGGCTCCGCTGCAGGAAAATCTCAAGAGGCCACACATAGATATGAAAAGGCAGAACTGTTTGAAGGGAAACTGTCACGGAAACAAATTTATAATATGTTGCGCTGTCTCAGAGAAGCCAAAAATATTAATCTCTGACCCCTCCTGTTCTATTTTACTCCCTAATGAGCCATCCTTTATCCAGAGAGCATTGCTCGGGGTTCCTAAGTCCGTCCTGATGCACACAAGCTGTCAATCACGAGAGGCGGCTAATGCTAGAAGGTGTAAGGTGGGCAGTGATCACTTTCTTATTAAAAAATGAGTGAAGCTACGATATTGCTATGGTGGGGGCCACACACGGCTCCACCCCTACCTGTGAAGACTAAGGATGGTTCATCTTTAATTTAACTTTTTGTAAAGTCTCACCCTGGTGAAAAGTGGGCAAGCGGGGACGGCCGACGCGGTGATCCTACCCTGTGGCTCGCCTGTCCTCCTATGGTGCGTGTGGTGTGCACTTCCAGGATTTATGTGCCGTGCGCATGACTTCATCACGTCTTTGGTGCAAAAATTCTAATATTTTAAGGGGTTTCGGGCCCAAAATCATTGCCTGTTGTTAAGTCTATTTGATTAGTTCCTGGGTGTGATTTCTGTCTGTATATATCTGGTTTTTGATCCCTGTCTGTCTGACTCTGCTTAATTCTGGCAATCCCGACCTTTGCCTGTCTGACTATTCTGAACTCTGCCTGTACCGACCCCGGCCTGCCTGGCTACTCTTGAACTCTGCCTGTACCGACCCCAGCCTGCCTGGCTAATCTTGAACTCTGCCTGTACCGACCCTTGCCTGCCTGGCTATTCTTGAACTCTGCATGTAACGACCCTGGCCTGCCTGGCTAATCTTGAACTCTGCATGTACCGACCCTGGCCTGGCTATTCTGGAACTCTGCCTTTAACGACCCTGGCCTGCCTGGCTACTCTTGAACTCTGCCTGTACCGACCCCGGCCTGCCTGGTTATTCTTGGACTCTGCCTGTACCGACCCCGGCCTGCCTGGTTATTCTTGGACTCTGCCTGTACCGACCCTGGCCTGGCTATTCTGGAACTCTGCCTTTAACGACCCTGGCCTGCCTGGCTACTCTTGAACTCTGCCTGTACCGACCCCGGCCTGCCTGGTTATTCTTGGACTCTGCCTGTACCGACCCTGGCCTGGCTATTCTGGAACTCTGCCTTTAACGACCCTGGCCTGCCTGGCTACTCTTGAACTCTGCCTGTACCGACCCCGGCCTGCCTGGTTATTCTTGAACTCTGCCTGCACTGGCCCCAGCCTGCCTGACCACGATTTATCGTTTAATCCTTAAGATGCTGGTGTTGCCTTCCGTTCTGTCCTTGGTAATGAACGTGCCACTTTGCTCGTTCAGAACACTTGCTCCTCTCAAGTTAAGACCCGGTGGCATCTGAGTAGCTGAGGGCTCCTCCCGAGGCCAAAGGCGGCTGCTACAGGTGGAAGTTTGAGCTTTGACCAGGACCCTAGCACTTGTTCTGAATTTACGGAGCCGTGGGTGACACTTTTAGTATATTATAGAATGGCTTATTCTAAGCAACTATTCAATTGATCTTCACTTGTTTTTTTTTTTATAGTTTTGAATGTATTTGCTTCTTTTTCTGACTCTTTTCAGTTTTCAAATGGGAGTCACTGACGCCATCTAAAAACAAATGCCCTGTAAGGCCACACATTTATTTTTATTGCTGCTTTTTTTTTACTCATCATTATTTCAGTTTCCCTCCTATTCATATTCCAGTCTCGTATTCAAATTATTACAGGATTGTTAGGGTAATTTGGACCCTAGCAACCAGATTTTGCAAACTGGAGAGCCGCTGAATAAAAAAAGCTAAATAACTCAAAAACCACAAATAATAAAAAATTAAATGCAAATCAATACTAAACGTTAATCTCAAAGGTGAACAACAAAATTCACATATGGAGGAAAATATATCCTGTAAAACGGAAGCGGGGATATTCCGTGAACCATGTTTTTTTTAAAACAGATCTCTGAATTTAAAGGTGAACGACCCCTTTAAGAGCATGTTCATATTGGGAATAGAGGAACTTTGAATGGAACAATAGAGAGGACACAAATGAACAGTACAAATGTATATCTTATGCACAATTACCCAGACTCATCCAGTTGGACTGATCCATTTTTTGAATTTCTGATCTCTGTAGAGAACCATGCTCGCCTATGACATAACTATGGCTTCACACAAATTACAGATGATGCTTCATGTGATCTTTGCTGGGAGAAGCAATTTCTCTGGGTATTCTTGGCTTCCTGCTGTGCCACACACACAGTCACTTCTATACTTATCATCAGAGAGTGAATATTGCCCAGAGAATTGCTTCCCAGCGGGTTACAAGATGGACCCTCATATATAAATAATTAGAGTTCAACACATTGGGCTCAAAGCTGATATACCAAGACACCCTTCTTAACCCAAGAAATCCACAATATTTTATATACAACAATGCTTCTGTTTTCATGTTGTGTTGATTAATGATTATAAAAAAAAATTTAAGGACCTTTCCTTCACACAACAGACAGGGAGACTCCCATAGCCATTCTACCCTCCCTGTATCCTCTATCATTCATTATATAGTTCAGCCTGGTCGCCTCTACTGAAGGTGCATAACAACTAATCTTGTCTTAAAGGAGAAGTAAAGCCTAACTAAAGAAGTAGCTAGAAATGTTGTACATTGTTTTGTGCTTCTGTACCAGCCCAAGGCAACCACAGCCCTTTAGCAGTAAAGATCTGTGTCTCCAAAGATGCCCCAGTAGCTCCCCATCTTCTTTTCTGCTGATTCACTGCACATGCTCTGTGCTGCTGTCACTTACTGAGCTTAGGGAGCCACTCACAATATACAGTACACATAGAATAGAAATGTCACAATATAAGGCTGATTAGTAATTAATACACATAATTACTACATGGCAGCACAGAAACCAGTGCAATTAGCATCAGAATTGAATAATCAGCAAACCTGTAGCATCAGCTTATATTACAGCCAGGGAAGCTCATTTTCTGCTGGATAATTAGTGACGAGCCCTAAGCTTAGCTTCTCAACAGCCAATCAGAGCCCACTGAGCATGTGAGTGTCACAGACACTTTCCAAGATGGTGACCCCCTGTGACAAGTTTGAAGTCCTGGATCATTGCTGCTATTGACAAGCTCAAACTTTAGCCTCGTGCGATAAGTTCACTATATGAAATATGCCATTTTTAGCCATATTCATTTATAGGGTTTAGTTCTCCTTTAAAGGGGCTCATAAAAATGAAAAACTAATTTAAGCTTCATCTTACTGAAATAAGAAACTTTCTAAATATAATCAATTAAAAATTCTGGGCTGCTTCTGAAATAATAAAGATAATCTTCGCTATCCCCTGCTCAGCGTGTGTCTCTCTTCATTCTCTCTTCATGCAGGAGATGGAGTCAGATTTTCATGGACAGTTAGATCTAATACATACAGTCGGGGGGGGGGGGTGGACACTTTTCTTAGAAGATGGAACTAACTGTTTCAATATAATTGGCTCTGATGGAAATACTGTTTCTCCGTCACTTATTATGCTTTCGCTTGAGCTGGTTATTTGAGTTAGCTCAACTGCTAGGAAAGGAAGCCCCCCTCCCCAAAATACATATTAGACCGTCCCTGTCAATCAAAATCTGACCCAGAACCTCTGCATGAAGAGAGCTTGAAGAGTGACAGGTTGCTGAGTGGGAAACACTGAAGAGTAACTTGATAATTCCATAAACGGTACAGAGTTTTGCATTGATTATATTTAGTAAGTGTCTTAATTCTTTGAGTTGAAGCTTAAAGGAAAAAAAAATTGAATATAAGCTTCATCTTGCTGAAATAAGAACCTTTCTAAATATAACCAATTAAAAATTCGATACCATTTATGAAATAATCCAGTTAATCTTAACTCTCCCCCTCTGAAAAAACCTGACTCTCTTCATACTGTCTTTATGCAGTAGGTGGAGTCAGTTTTTGATTGACAGTAAGGACTAATAAAATAAACCGGCTCTGATTGAAAACCTGTTTCTCTGCGTGCAGAGTCTGTTATTTTGTTCACTTTTGTTTGTGCTGGAGTTGGTTGGGTTGTTCTGCTATGAAAGGGAGACCCCAAAAGACGGTATAGACCTACCTGTCAATTAAAATCTGACCCAGACCTCAGCGTGAACCTGAAGAGTAACTTGATAATTTCTTAAAGGGATACTGTCATGGGAAAACATGTTTTTTTCAAAACACATCAGTACTCCAGCAGACTTCTGCACTGAAATACAATTCTCAAAAGAGTATATATTTTTTATATTCAAATTTGAAATCTGACATGGGGCTAGACATATTGTCAGTTTCCCAGGTGTCCCAGCCATGTGACTTGTGCCTGCACTTTAGGATGGATATACTTTCTGGCAGGCTGTTATTTATCCTTCTTAATGTAACTGAATCAGTCTCAGTGGGACTTGGCTTTTACTAATAAGTGTTGTTTTTAGATCTACCAGGCAGCTGTTATCTGGTTACCTTCCCATTGTTCTTTTAGGCTGCCCGGGGGAGAATGGGAGGGGTGATATCACTCCAACTTGCAGTACAGCAGTAAAGATTGACTGAAGTTTATCAGAGCACAAGTCACATGACTGGGGGCAGCTGGTAAACTGACAATATGTCTAGCCCCATGGCAAATTTCAAAACTGAATATAAAATAATCTGTTTGCTCTTTTGAAATATTGATTTCAGTGCAGATGCATTTTGAAAAAAACATGTTTTCCCATGACAGTATCCCTTTAAATCCCTTTTATTATGGTACATAATGTTTAATAGATTGCATTTATTTCAGTGAGATGAAGCTTGTACGAAATTTTTGTTTTCGTGATAAATGCCCTTTAAATAAAATTTAAAATGTTTACAATAGATCCTCTTTAAAGGAGAATGAAAGTTCCAATCCAAAGGGGGTGCCAAATGTTAGGGCACTCCCCAAGGATTGTAATGACATTCCTGATAGCATGAGATCCTCCTCCGTCGAGCACACTAGAGTTAAAGGCCGGACTTTAACAACAAAAAAAAAAGCAGGCTTTTTCACTCTACTGCATATGCGTTGGCTGAAGATTTTTGAAGAAAGAAGAAGGGAGGAAGAGGATCGATCGGTAGCAATTCCCCCAGGCCGGTGCAGATTTCTACTAACAGGAACACAGGTCAGGGGTATCAGGTAAATTATTACAATCCACAGGGTGTGCCCTAACATTTGGCACCCCTTTGGATTGGACCTTTCCTTCTCCTTTAAAAAAAATCCTCTTAATGTAACAACTTTTTTTTCAAGAGTTATGAAGATGCCATGCTGTTAAGATCACAAGGGTGGCTTCAAGAAGGCTGTATATTGAGGACAAACAACAAAAAGTTGTGAGTTTTCTCCAAAAGCAAAGTCCAAAATTAAGATAAAAAAATTCAAATCATTTATTGGGACATACAGATGACCGCCTAATGCATTTCCTGCCTACTGGGGCACTTACTCATAGGCTATGAGTAATCAGCCTATGAGTACCGTATATACTCGAGTATAAGCCGATCCGAGTATAAGCCGATCCGAGTATAAGCCGAGGTACCTAATTTTACCTACGAAAACTGGGAAAACTTAGACTCTAGTATAAGCCTAGACACAACTACAGCCCTGTCTCCCAGCAGCGCACATTCCGCCAAAGAGACCACCCCAGCGATCAACTGTACTTTGCAAAGTTGATGGTGACAGAGAATTGCCAAACGGATTACTGTGCATTGTCCCACTGTCCCACTACCATGTGCAGAGGGCGCTGTGTGATATTGTCATCACTGTTAATCCTTCATATAACCAACAGATGGCGCTGTGTGATATTGCAGTCACTGTTATTCTTTCATATAACCAACAGAGGGCGCTGTGTGATATTGCAGTCACTGTTATTCTTTCATATAACCAACAGATGGCGCTGTGTGATATTGCAGTCACTGTTATTCTTTCATATAACCAACAGATGGCGCTGTGTGATATTGCAGTCACTGTTATTCTTTCATATAACCAACAGATGGCGCTGTGTGATATTGATGTCACTGTTATTCTTTCATATAACCAACAGAGGGCGCTGTGTGATATTGCAGTCACTGTTATTCTTTCATATAACCAACAGAGGGCGCTGTGTGATATTGCAGTCACTGTTATTCTTTCATATATAACCAACAGAGGGCGCACTGTTATTCTTTGATATAACCAACAGAGGGTGCTGTGTGATATTGCAGTCACTGTTATTCTTTCATACAACCAACAGAGGGTGCTGTGTGATATTGCAGTCACTGTTATTCTTTCATATAACCAACAGAGGGCGCTGTGTGATATTGCAGTCACTGTTATTCTTTCATATAACCAACAGAGGGCGCTGTGTGATATTGCAGTCTCTCCCCAAGTGAACTGTTGGTGTAGGAATGATTAAAAGTGACTGCAATCTCAGCTACTGCCCGCTGACCTGAGTATAAGCCGAGGTAGACTTTTTCAGAATATTTTGGATGCTGAAAAACTTGGCTTATATTCGAGTATATACGGTAAATGCCCCAATAGGCACGAAACGCGTTAGGCGGTCAATCTGTATGTCCCAAGAAGTTATTTGAATTTATCTTAATTTTGGTCTTTACTTTCTGGAGAAAACTCACAACTTTTTGTTGTTTTGGATTTTTGCACTCATGGACAGGGGTGAACTGTGAGTATTTTTCTCCCCTCATTCATTATTTTTTGATACTTTCTTTCTGATTAATAATGGTATAATTACAGGCATTGCACACCGATTTCTCTAATATTTTGTATATTGAGGACCTCCATTGTTTTTTATATCCAATAAATAAAAAGTGGAGGGGATATTACATTGGAGTAAGGCTGAGGCTGATTATTTGCCAAAGGATATGATTTTCCAGCGAATGCCCAACTTGCTGTTGATCTCCAAGCCTTTGGAATGTTGTCTCTCTTCTTCTATCTCCTTCATGTTGTGGTAGTTCTGCTTTTCACTAGGCGCATCCGAAATGCCCTCAAAGTTGAATTTATCCACCTGAATGGCCATTCTGCCGAGACAAAGAGACATAAAAGTTCTGTCAGCTTTTACGGGGCTCCTTAGAAATAAAAGCATTATCATTATTAGCTTGGTAAAAGCCAAATGCAATTACAGAGCCATCGTTCAACACAATGTGAGCATGTTCCAAACTGAAGGTGCCCCAGCAGCAGATACACTCTCTTACTATTATCATTATCATTCTGTGGCTTTTGGAAAACTTTCAATTTGTCTCTATTGGGTTTCGGCCAATTTCCCAGCTCTTTACAATGCATCCGACAATCACAAGTAACTGCCAACTTCATCCCACTTTTACCAAAATGTATAAGCTTAACACCTACATGGGGGGACTCTCTGTTGGGAGATTGTGCCCAGGAAAAACATTCGGAGGAGACAATAACAGCCCCATTAGTCAGCAAGGAGACAGGAGCAAGAGTATAGTTTGGGTAAGTACAATTTGAAATTGGAGCATAATGTTGCATTGCTTAGATCCTCCCATGGATTTCAACACAATGTCAAATACATTACTCCTTTATAGTTTTCATCTCTGAAAATTCTATAAAAGAAAGATAAAGAAAGAGCAAAATCTAATTGACACTCTAGTTTGAAGACGAGCGAGAAAATTCCTTGAGTTGAGTGAAGCTCCCACTGGCTCCTATTGAATGGATTTAGAAAATGTTCCACTAAGTCTACTTACAGAATTCTTTTATAAAAGAAAGCCCATTGACTAGAAGAAACTTTGGCACCTCTGAACAAAAACTTTAAAAATGGCATTGACACCTGACATTGACTTCTATGGAAGCTTGATAGGTTTTATCCACGTAATTACGTCTTTTCAATTTGTCAAGATTTTTTTCAATGGATAATATTAAAAGGTAGAAAAAGCTTGAATTTTAAAAAAGTTAAGAGGTTTTTCCCATGATTTTCTTGAATGAAACCAGATTATAAATATATGCCTATATTTAAAGGCACAGCCAGTTATTGTAGTTATTTAATTCTACCTTTTAGTTGTATGGAAGACAATTAGAGAACTGGTGGGCCATATCTAAATCAGTAATTATTGTTTTACAGCAGGGGGAAATGAGATAAAGGGAAATTTTTCCCTATAGATTGATTTGTTTATTATATCTGCCATTTTTCTTGGGCTGCAGAACTTGGTGACATAACAGAACAGAGGGATTTCAGACCACTGACTTTTTTAGAAGCACCTAAAAACACCACGTTATTTAAAGGGATCCTGTCATCGGTTAATCAGTTAATAGTGCTGCTCCAGCAGAATTCTGCACTGAAATCCATTTCTCAAAAGAGCAAACAGATTTTTTTATATTCAATTTTGAAATCTGACATGGAGCTAGACATATTGTCAATTTCCCAGCTGCCCCCAGTCATGACAGTATCCCTTTAAGCAAATTGAGGGCTCAACATTTTTTCCATCTCCCATAGACTCTATTTTATCCAATAAATCCAAATTTTTAAAAACAATTTCCTTTTTCTCTGTAATAATAAAACAGTAGCTTGTGCTTAATCCCAACTAAAATTTAATTAATCCTTACTGGGAGCAAAACCAGCCTATTGAGTTCATTCCATGTTTAAATGATTTTATAGTTGACTTAAGGTATGAAGATCCAAGAGTTGTTATCCGGAAAACCCCATGTCCCGAGCATTCTGGATAACAGGTCCCATACCTGTATAATGTTCTCAGTGAAAAAATAAACTTTGTTTATGTATGAAAGTGTCATTAAGAAGAGACGCAGTCAGAGCCACGTTATCTAAAGGACCTACAAATCTCTTTGAAAGTCTGTGCCTTCACAAATGACCAAAAACGAGGGTTCCTCTTCAGCCAAGGCTTTGGTAAATCCATAGACTGACAATTAGGAATTCAACCATATGGGAAACAAACAGCAGGTGACTTTAGTGAAACAGAAACACAAAGCCAAAGGCATATACACTATCCTAAAGGTCAGCAGTCAGATGGGTATTTTGGAGTTAGGAGGTGTCAGAATCCCAGTAGAAGTCACATTCCAGCCCCTTCCTGATCATTGGAACATTAGAGAAAGGCTGTGTCTTCTCAGTCTCCCTTACTGTATGTGCTTAATATTATTTTTTATCATACACATAATGTGTAGGTGCCCTACAGGCCAATTCCTATAACAAAGATTTGGTGTAAGTATTTTACAGAATCAATTATAAAACATTCTATTAACTTCCACTTTACATGCCGAAACTATTTTACAATCCCTTTCATGTACATCACACAAGAGGGTTTATTTTGAGACGTTACAGGCGAATAATGAAGTGATTCTGATGGAGAACACTAAAGACGAGCCCAGCTGTGATTTCACAAAACCTTCATAATAACTTCTCCCTCCATCACCAGCACTCGGCACTTTTTGTGATAGAATTTCCCCACTCGGCGGAGGCTCCTAATTAGCCAAGAGCAGCAGGACTCGTTCTGACACTGCGTTCTGCCTCTGCTTTCAAGGTTTCGCCAATAAACGTACTGTGCCCTAAACGGCTGCACAATTAGGAACAATGGGACTTGCCTTCCATGGCTTTTTATTTAAAGTTTTATTTCTCCTGTTGTGGTTCTTGTTTTAACCCCTTTTTGCTGAAAACATTATAAGGCAGAAACTCCTGGTCAGAGAGCAACTTAATAGACATGAAATACCTGGAACGACAGAAGGCTTCATCCAAGGACGCTAAAAAAAATTAAAAGTCTTGTTGTACATTGTAATATGTGTACATGTAATAAGCCATAATACCCATAACCCATAATAAAATAACCCTTTTATCAGGTTATTCTGTTTGATCACAACTAACCTAAGACTTATTTTCTTAACAGCCAGCCTATCAGAGGTAGGAGAACATCTTAATCCACATGAAATACCTAGAACGACAGAAGGCTTCATCCAAGGACGCTAAAAGAATTACAATTCTTGTACATTGTAATAGGGGTCCACTTAATGGGTAGACAATAAAATAACCCTTTTATGAGGTTCTTCTGTTTGATCATAACTAAACTAAGACTTATCAGAGGTAGGAGAACAACTTAATGCAAATGAAATACCTAGAACGACAGAAGGTTTCATCCAAGGACGCTAAAAGAATTACAATTCTTGTACATTGTAATAGGGGTCCACTTAATGGGTAGACAATAAAATAACCCTTTTATGAGGTTCTTCTGTTTGATCATAACTAAACTAAGACTTATCAGAGGTAGGAGAACAACTTAATGCAAATGAAATACCTAGAACGACAGAAGGTTTAGATCCAAGGACGCTAAAAGAATTACAATTCTTGTACATTGTAATAGGGGTCCACGTAATGGGTAGACAATAAAATAACCCTTTTATGAGGTTCTTCTGTTTGATCATAACTGACCTTAGACTTAATTTCTTAACCACCAGCCTATCAGAGGTAGGAGAACAACTTAATTCACATGAAATACCTGGAACGACAGAAGGCTTCATCCAGGAGCACTAAAAACACTTTTGATGGAAAGAAGATTCCTATAGATTTAAGTTGATCCTCCAGACTCCAATGCACATTGATGCCCTGGGCACTGAATTGGGAATTTCTAGCAGAACGAACATTTCCAGGAAACACAATATAGTCTAAATGTAAATATACTTGTATGATAATGAAATCTTGAGTTGGAGGATTTGCCATTAACTAAATGTACTGGTTCAAAGGGGCCTCATCCATAGGCGATATTCTGTAGCAGACATAGAAGACAGAGACATTGGAGAGGTGCCATTCCTGTAACTTGGCGGAATGAAGATGAAATGGAACCATTTTAGAAGGTCCCATCGGAGGAATAAGGAAAAATTACGAATGCCTTGAGAGATATTTTAGGACAATCTTTCTATGATGATCTCAGCGAACCTGAACAAAATTCCTTACACTGCTCTTTGACTTATCTTGAACAAATATTTGTGTCACAAGCAACTCTTTCAATTTACTAAATAGCCCCAAAAAGTAAATTTGCCCCACTCCATTAACTTATGTAAATTCCAGTGATACAATCCCTGTGCTCTTTACTATTTAAAGTCAAGTCTTCAGGTTTATGATATTCCTGTTTATAAGTATCTTCTTCAAGGGCCATTGACTACGTTGATGCTAAAAGTTTAAAAGCTGCTCAGGATCACATTTCAATTTTCAAATGTAATGGTCAAATACACATTTTAACTTTATATTCTCTATATTCTCAATTACAGTGTTTTAACAAACACCAAGGGAGCCTGTGTATCATCCCTACTCAACCCGCCACCACAATCTAGTAGTTTGATGTTGGATATGGGAACCAGGGCCGCCATCAGAAATCGCAGGGCTCCATATGAAAAAATTTCCTGGGCCTCCTGGGCTGCACCCACCACAAGCCCCACCTACAGGTCGGCCCTCCCCACCCCCCACCACATACTAAAAAAACATTGGTGGCTACATGTTCCAACATGTTAATAAAAAAATAAAAAAATATTGGTGGTCAGGGCCCCCCCCATTGAAAAAAACATTTGTGGTCAGGGCCCCCCCATTAAAAAAAACTTTTGTGCTCAGGGCCCCCCCCATTAAAAAAAACTTTTGTGCTCAGGGCCCCCCATTAAAAAACATTTGTGGTCAGGGCCCCCCCATTAAAAAAAACATTTGTGGTTAGGGCCCCCCATTAAAAAATATTGGTGTCTAAGACCCCACATGGGGAAAAAATTGGTGTCCAGCCCCCCCCACATTATAAGAAAATTGGTGGCCAGGGCCCCCCTTAAACGTCCATGTAAAAAAACTTCCCCCCCCCCCAGAAGTTTAAAAAAATTAGGTGCCCAGGGCCCCACCACACAACAGGGACCACAAAGGGTTACTTTTAGGGGGGCCCTGCCAGGTTACACTTACTTCATTAGTGTGGCCCACCTGCTGTCAGTGAGCTGCCAACTACAGAAGGGAGGAGGGGAGCACAGGTGGCTGCATCTTCTTCCAGTGACAGCATTTTCAAGTCCTGGTAAAGCTGCATGGAGATTGGATGAGCTGGAAGAGAAGTTCAAACCTCAGCTATCCAATCCCTGAGCAGCTCACTTCAACTCAGTGACCAATAAGGGGAAGTAATGGACAGAAGATACCTCCCCCCCCCTTGTGCTCCCGTCCTGCCTTCCCGAAGTCAGCAGCTCTCAGAAAGCAGGGGGGCCCGACTAATCAAGAAAGTGCGGCGTTGCTGGGCCCCCCTTACCCTTGGGGCCCCCTACAACTCTTGTTGTTGAATTCCAATGTGCAGTCTCCTGCTACTCCATCTCTTCTACTTTTCTTCCTCTCAAGAAGTCCATCTGTTCCTGGCCACTTGGGCAAATACCCTCTCTTCTCTAACTTAAAACAATCCGTGGTAGAATTGCTGCTTGCTCTGTTTTCCCACATTTTCTTTTAAGGACAGGGATTGCCATGAAGAATGCCATGAAGAATGCCACCTGGGAAACGACTACTGAATCTCTAGGGCAATTAGAGAACAATTACCAATGCAACAGGTGCAAGTGCTGTAGCTCTAAGGGACTTAGACAGGAGCCTTGTAAGGTTTCTCCCTAACTTCTTGCAAACCTACAAACTGCTAACCTATGTGCAATCAATTGGGGTTCCAGAAGATGCCAACCCTCTCCCACACACACATCCCAAATTAAAGGGGTGGTTCATCATTAAGTTCAATTTTAGTATGTTATAGAATGCCCAATTATAAGCAACTTTTCAACTGGTCTTCATTATTTAGATAACTTGGACCCTAGCAACAAAATTACCCTAGGGTAATTTGGACCCTAGCAACAACACTTCTGAAACTGCAAACTGGAGAGCTGCTGAATAAAAAGCCAAATAACTAAAAAACCACAAATAATAAAAAAAATTAAAACCAATTGCAAATTGACTCTCTACATCATACTAAAAGTTAATTTAAAGGTGAACAACCCCTTTCATCAATTTCTTTAATTGCTCACATATTGGATATATAAATGATCTTTTGATGATATTTTCTTTCAAAACACATCGACCCCTTTTAATGATCCTTTCAAATAAAGTGTCATTGATCTTTATTAGTCTTGGAAATTGAATGTCATAGGAAGGAGTATAAAGCGGCAATAACATTATTCCAGACTTTTTACACATTGTGTTCCGGCGAGCGTTGCATTCGGACCATTTTATTTAATTCTCGAGCAAATAAAGTGTCAGCACCTGCGAATGAAAGATTAACAGCATGGGAAGGAATACAAGCCAACTTGTAGAATAATTACATTGGGCAGCATACAGATAAGGGCTGATATTTTTAACTCCGTTTCCTGCCGATGTCCTCTATTTAGCAAGCAATTAAAATCTAATTAAACAATATTAAGAGTGACGAGTTTCTGGCTGAATAGAGTAAATAAAACGCTGTAAGGCGCTGGATAATAAAGTAAATATACCCGCCGTCAGCCGAGCTCTGCTGCCCATATGCTTATATTCCGGGGGGATTAAAGTGGTCAGGAATTAAAATGAAAAAGGAAAAGAATTGGCAATGGTTAAAAAACTAAAGTAATTAGCAGAAAAAAAAGCAATGATTTCGAGAGGAGCGATTTGCAATACTGCGCAGAGCCGACAGAAAGAGCACGTACTATTACATGTTAGATTGTACTATTACATGTTAGATACAGAAAGAGCATTTACTATTACATGTTAGATACAGAAAGAGCATGTACTATTACATGTTAGATACAGAAAGAGCATGTACTATTACATGTTAGATACAGAAAGAGCATTTACTATTACATGTTAGATACAGAAAGAGTACGTACTATTACATGTTAGATACAGAAAGAGCATGTACTATTACATGTTAGATACAGAAAGAGCAGGTACTATTACATGTTAGATACAGAAAGAGTACGTACTATTACATGTTAGATACAGAAAGAGCATGTACTATTACATGTTAGATACAGAAAGAGCATGTACTATTACATGTTAGATACAGAAAGAGCACGTATTATTACATGTTAGATACAGAAAGAGTACGTACTATTACATGTTAGATACAGAAAGAGTACGTACTATTACATGTTAGATACAGAAAGAGCACGTATTATTACATGTTAGATACAGAAAGAGTACGTATTATTACATGTTAGATACAGAAAGAGTACATACTATTACATGTTAGATACAGAAAGAGCACGTATTATTACATGTTAGATACAGAAAGAGCATGTACTATTACATGTTAGATACAGAAAGAGCATGTACTATTACATGTTAGATACAGAAAGAGTACGTATTATTACATGTTAGATACAGAAAGAGTACATATTATTACATGTTAGATACAGAAAGAGCATGTACTATTACATGTTAGATACAGAAAGAGTATGTACTATTACATGTTAGATACAGAAAGAGCATGTACTATTACATGTTAGATACAGAAAGAGTACGTACTATTACATGTTAGATACAGAAAGAGCACGTACTATTACATGTTAGATTGTACTATTACATGTTAGATACAGAAAGAGCATTTACTATTACATGTTAGATACAGAAAGAGCATGTACTATTACATGTTAGATACAGAAAGAGCACGTACTATTACATGTTAGATACAGAAAGAGCATGTACTATTACATGTTAGATACAGAAAGAGCACGTATTATTACATGTTAGATACAGAAAGAGTACGTACTATTACATGTTAGATACAGAAAGAGTACGTACTATTACATGTTAGATACAGAAAGAGCACGTATTATTACATGTTAGATACAGAAAGAGTACGTATTATTACATGTTAGATACAGAAAGAGTACATACTATTACATGTTAGATACAGAAAGAGCACGTATTATTACATGTTAGATACAGAAAGAGCATGTACTATTACATGTTAGATACAGAAAGAGCATGTACTATTACATGTTAGATACAGAAAGAGTACGTATTATTACATGTTAGATACAGAAAGAGTACATATTATTACATGTTAGATACAGAAAGAGCATGTACTATTACATGTTAGATACAGAAAGAGTATGTACTATTACATGTTAGATACAGAAAGAGCATGTACTATTACATGTTAGATACAGAAAGAGCATGTACTATTACATGTTAGATACAGAAAGAGCACGTATTATTACATGTTAGATACAGAAAGAGTACGTACTATTACATGTTAGATACAGAAAGAGCATGTACTATTACATGTTAGATACAGAAAGAGTACGTACTATTACATGTTAGATACAGAAAGAGCATGCACTATTACATGTTAGATACAGAAAGAGTACGTACTATTACATGTTAGATACAGAAAGAGCATGTATTATTACGTTAGATACAGAAAGAGCACGTATTATTACGTTAGATACAGAAAGAGTACATACTATTACATGTTAGATACAGAAAGAGCACGTATTATTACATGTTAGATACAGAAAGAGCATGTACTATTACATGTTAGATACAGAAAGAGTACATACTATTACATGTTAGATACAGAAAGAGCACGTATTATTACATGTAAGATACAGAAAGAGTACGTATTATTACATGTTAGATACAGAAAGAGCATGTACTATTACATGTTAGATACAGAAAGAGTACGTATTATTACATGTTAGATACAGAAAGAGCATGTACTATTACATGTTAGATACAGAAAGAGTACGTATTATTACATGTTAGATACAGAAAGAGTACATATTATTACATGTTAGATACAGAAAGAGCATGTACTATTACATGTTAGATACAGAAAGAGTACGTACTATTACATGTTAGATACAGAAAGAGCATGTACTATTACATGTTAGATACAGAAAGAGCATGTACTATTACATGTTAGATACAGAAAGAGCACGTATTATTACATGTTAGATACAGAAAGAGTACGTACTATTACATGTTAGATACAGAAAGAGCATGTACTATTACATGTTAGATACAGAAAGAGCATGTACTATTACATGTTAGATACAGAAAGAGCATGTACTATTACATGTTAGATACAGAAAGAGCATGTACTATTACATGTTAGATACAGAAAGAGCATGTACTATTACATGTTAGATACAGAAAGAGTACGTACTATTACATGTTAGATACAGAAAGAGCATGTACTATTACATGTTAGATACAGAAAGAGCATTTACTATTACATGTTAGATACAGAAAGAGTACGTACTATTACATGTTAGATACAGAAAGAGCATGTACTATTACATGTTAGATACAGAAAGAGCAGGTACTATTACATGTTAGATACAGAAAGAGTACGTACTATTACATGTTAGATACAGAAAGAGCATGTACTATTACATGTTAGATACAGAAAGAGCATGTACTATTACATGTTAGATACAGAAAGAGCACGTATTATTACATGTTAGATACAGAAAGAGTACGTACTATTACATGTTAGATACAGAAAGAGTACGTACTATTACATGTTAGATACAGAAAGAGCACGTATTATTACATGTTAGATACAGAAAGAGTACGTATTATTACATGTTAGATACAGAAAGAGTACATACTATTACATGTTAGATACAGAAAGAGCACGTATTATTACATGTTAGATACAGAAAGAGCATGTACTATTACATGTTAGATACAGAAAGAGCATGTACTATTACATGTTAGATACAGAAAGAGTACGTATTATTACATGTTAGATACAGAAAGAGTACATATTATTACATGTTAGATACAGAAAGAGCATGTACTATTACATGTTAGATACAGAAAGAGTATGTACTATTACATGTTAGATACAGAAAGAGCATGTACTATTACATGTTAGATACAGAAAGAGTACGTACTATTACATGTTAGATACAGAAAGAGCACGTACTATTACATGTTAGATTGTACTATTACATGTTAGATACAGAAAGAGCATTTACTATTACATGTTAGATACAGAAAGAGCATGTACTATTACATGTTAGATACAGAAAGAGCACGTACTATTACATGTTAGATACAGAAAGAGCATGTACTATTACATGTTAGATACAGAAAGAGCACGTATTATTACATGTTAGATACAGAAAGAGTACGTACTATTACATGTTAGATACAGAAAGAGTACGTACTATTACATGTTAGATACAGAAAGAGCACGTATTATTACATGTTAGATACAGAAAGAGTACGTATTATTACATGTTAGATACAGAAAGAGTACATACTATTACATGTTAGATACAGAAAGAGCACGTATTATTACATGTTAGATACAGAAAGAGCATGTACTATTACATGTTAGATACAGAAAGAGCATGTACTATTACATGTTAGATACAGAAAGAGTACGTATTATTACATGTTAGATACAGAAAGAGTACATATTATTACATGTTAGATACAGAAAGAGCATGTACTATTACATGTTAGATACAGAAAGAGTATGTACTATTACATGTTAGATACAGAAAGAGCATGTACTATTACATGTTAGATACAGAAAGAGCATGTACTATTACATGTTAGATACAGAAAGAGCACGTATTATTACATGTTAGATACAGAAAGAGTACGTACTATTACATGTTAGATACAGAAAGAGCATGTACTATTACATGTTAGATACAGAAAGAGTACGTACTATTACATGTTAGATACAGAAAGAGCATGCACTATTACATGTTAGATACAGAAAGAGTACGTACTATTACATGTTAGATACAGAAAGAGCATGTATTATTACGTTAGATACAGAAAGAGCACGTATTATTACGTTAGATACAGAAAGAGTACATACTATTACATGTTAGATACAGAAAGAGCACGTATTATTACATGTTAGATACAGAAAGAGCATGTACTATTACATGTTAGATACAGAAAGAGTACATACTATTACATGTTAGATACAGAAAGAGCACGTATTATTACATGTAAGATACAGAAAGAGTACGTATTATTACATGTTAGATACAGAAAGAGCATGTACTATTACATGTTAGATACAGAAAGAGTACGTATTATTACATGTTAGATACAGAAAGAGCATGTACTATTACATGTTAGATACAGAAAGAGTACGTATTATTACATGTTAGATACAGAAAGAGTACATATTATTACATGTTAGATACAGAAAGAGCATGTACTATTACATGTTAGATACAGAAAGAGTACGTACTATTACATGTTAGATACAGAAAGAGCATGTACTATTACATGTTAGATACAGAAAGAGCATGTACTATTACATGTTAGATACAGAAAGAGCACGTATTATTACATGTTAGATACAGAAAGAGTACGTACTATTACATGTTAGATACAGAAAGAGCATGTACTATTACATGTTAGATACAGAAAGAGCATGTACTATTACATGTTAGATACAGAAAGAGCATGTACTATTACATGTTAGATACAGAAAGAGCATGTACTATTACATGTTAGATACAGAAAGAGCATGTACTATTACATGTTAGATACAGAAAGAGTACGTACTATTACATGTTAGATACAGAAAGAGCATGTACTATTACATGTTAGATACAGAAAGAGCATTTACTATTACATGTTAGATACAGAAAGAGTACGTATTATTACATGTTAGATACAGAAAGAGTACATAATATTACATGTTAGATACAGAAAGAGTACGTATTATTACATGTTAGATACAGAAAGAGCATGTACTATTACATGTTAGATACAGAAAGAGCATGTACTATTACATGTTAGATACAGAAAGAGCATGTACTATTACATGTTAGATACAGAAAGAGCATGTACTATTACATGTTAGATACAGAAAGAGCATGTACTATTACATGTTAGATACAGAAAGAGTACGTATTATTACATGTTAGATACAGAAAGAGCATGTACTATTACATGTTAGATACAGAAAGAGCATGTACTATTACATGTTAGATACAGAAAGAGCATGTACTATTACATGTTAGATACAGAAAGAGTACGTATTATTACATGTTAGATACAGAAAGAGTACATAATATTACATGTTAGATACAGAAAGAGTACGTATTATTACATGTTAGATACAGAAAGAGTACGTATTATTACATGTTAGATACAGAAAGAGTACGTATTATTACATGTTAGATACAGAAAGAGTACGTATTATTACATGTTAGATACAGAAAGAGTACGTATTATTACATGTTAGATACAGAAAGAGTACGTATTATTACATGTTAGATACAGAAAGCGTACGTATTATTACATGTTAGATAAAGACACTAAGCAGATGTTCATTGTGCCTCACAGGCTTGTGTCGTAGGTCAATTCACTCTATCAGCCTAAATATCTATTATTATCCCTTATTTATACAGATACACTTCCTTCATTCACATCAATCCCTGCACCAGTGAAGCTTACAATCTAAGTTCCCTACCACACGAACACACACTAGGGGCAGTATTATAAGGAGCAAATTAACCTGAATGTCTGTATATGTGTCTGTCTGTATGTTTTTGGGGTGTGGGAGGAACCCAGAGTGTCCGAGAGAACCCATGCAGACACAGGGAGAACATACACACTCTTTGCAGATAGTGCCCAGTGAGAATCTCAATCAAGGTCCCAAAGCTGAAAGAAACACTTATTTAT
The DNA here is from genome assembly GCF_017654675.1 of Xenopus laevis. Lineage (NCBI taxonomy): Eukaryota > Metazoa > Chordata > Amphibia > Anura > Pipidae > Xenopus > Xenopus laevis. The sequence continues at coordinate 157,689,963 of NC_054381.1, forward strand.
TGATTGCAGAAGATATATGACCCAGGTGAAAGGAACATGGGTATGAATGAAGGTTCGCTGTGAGCTGTGCACTAGTGAATATAGTACAGAATGTGCCTATGGAATAGTAGGTATAGTAGAGATTATGCCTATAGTAACAGTGGGATAATAGTCTCTGGGAAGGGAGTGTGACTGTGGGATAGCAGGTATAGTAGGGAGAGATAGTGTCTATAGTAACAGTGGATAATAGTCTCTGGGAAGGGAGTGTGACTGTGGGATAGCAGGTATAGTAGGGAGAGATGGTGTCTATAGTAACAGTGGGATAATAGTCTCTGGGAAGGGAGTGTGACTGTGGGATAGCAGGTATAGTAGGGAGAGATGGTGCCTATAGTAACAGTGGATAATAGTCTCTGGGAAGGGAGTGTGACTGTGGGATAGCAGGTATAGTAGGGAGAGATGGTGCCTATAGTAACAGTGGATAATAGTCTCTGGGAAGGGAGTGTGACTGTGGGATAGCAGGTATAGTAGGGAGAGATGGTGCCTATAGTAACAGTGGGATAATAGTCTGTGGGAAGGGAGTGTGACTGTGGGATAGCAGGTATAGTAGGGAGAGATGGTGTCTATAGTAACAGTGGGATAATAGTCTCTGGGAAGGGAGTGTAACTGTGGGATAGCAGATATAGTAGGGACAGATGGTGCCTATAGTAACAGTGGATAATAGTCTCTGGGAAGGGAGTGTGACTGTGGGATAGCAGGTATAGTAGGGAGAGATGGTGTCTATAGTAACAGTGGATAATAGTCTCTGGGAAGGGAGTGTGACTGTGGGATATCAGGTATAGTAGGGAGAGATGGTGCCTATAGTAACAGTGGGATAATAGTCTCTGGGAAGGGAGTGTGACTGTGGGATAGCAGGTATAGTAGGGAGAGATGGTGTCTATAGTAACAGTGGGATAATAGTCTCTGGGAAGGGAGTGTGACTGTGGGATAGCAGGTATAGTAGGGAGAGATGGTGCCTATAGTAACAGTGGGATAATAGTCTGTGGGAAGGGAGTGTGACTGTGGGATAGCAGGTATAGTAGGGAGAGATGGTGTCTATAGTAACAGTGGGATAATAGTCTCTGGGAAGGGAGTGTAACTGTGGGATAGCAGATATAGTAGGGACAGATGGTGCCTATAGTAACAGTGGATAATAGTCTCTGGGAAGGGAGTGTGACTGTGGGATAGCAGGTATAGTAGGGAGAGATGGTGTCTATAGTAACAGTGGATAATAGTCTCTGGGAAGGGAGTGTGACTGTGGGATAGCAGGTATAGTAGGGAGAGATGGTGTCTATAGTAACAGTGGATAATAGTCTCTGGGAAGGGAGTGTGACTGTGGGATAGCAGGTATAGTAGGGAGAGATGGTGCCTATAGTAACAGTGGGATAATAGTCTCTGGGAAGGGAGTGTGACTGTGGGATAGCAGGTATAGTAGGGAGAGATGGTGCCTATAGTAACAGTGGGATAATAGTCTCTGGGAAGGGAGTGTGACTGTGGATAATAGTCTCTGGGAAGGAGAAGAGATGAGATGTGAGAAGAAGGCATCTCACCTGGAGTTGCTGGTAGTTGTGTTTCTAGAACAGAAGTCGACAGGCAGGACAATCCCCAGTTAAAGCAAAACTGACAATAAGATTCCCCCCCTGCCCTATAAAAAGGAGCCCACAATGTTATTAAGCGAAACAACACCTGAAAGATGATTATTACACTGAGCAGGAATCGCATGGGGAGCAGCTGACACACAACTGGTGAGACAAAAGCACTGCAGCGAGACAATGTAATAAAGTCCGTATCAACGTTAATATCAACAAGCTTTAGAATAAAATCTTCCCTCAGATTTCTAAACAGACGGATGTTGACTCTGCTACTTGGAGAACAGAGATATTTTCCTTTTCTTCCCTTGTTGGTTTTATTCATTTATTAGCGGTAAGTACATCCCTCTTTGAAAGTAGGCTTTACTATCAATTATTTTTTTAAATATGGGCGCCCTTAGCTCATAACAAGGTTACAGATATATAGAAACATTGGGGTGTCACCCTGCTATAGTTCCAGGGGTACCCAGGGCACAAATAAGCACTCACCCCAAATCTCCCCCAAAACTGGCCTTCAGACTGGGCCCCCTTAGCTCATAACAAGGTTACAGATATATAGAAACATTGGGGTGTCACCCTGCTATAGTTCCAGGGGTACCCAGGGTACAAATAAGCACTCACCCCAAATCTCCCCCTAACTGACCTTCAGACTGGGACCCCTTAGTTCATAACAAGGTTACAGATATATAGAAACATTGGGGTAACAGTCACCCTGCTATAGTTCCAGGGGTACCCAGGGTACAAATAATCACTCACCCCAAATCTCCCCCTAACTGGCCTTCAGACTGGGCACCCTTAGCTCATAACAAGGTTACAGATACAGTATATAGAAACATTGGGGTGTCACCCTGCTATAGTTCCAGGGGTACCCAGGGCACAAATAAGAACTCACCCCCAAATCTCCCCCTAACTGGCCTTCAGGCTGCCCCCCCCCCAATCTCTCCCTAATTGACCTTCAAACCAAGCTTCAGGCTTTTTTAGCGAATACGCTTTCTCCACAAATATTGCCCCAAAATGGTCTTAAGACTAAACTCTCCTAAAACTACTCCAGGCTACCCCACGGGGCCAGACCCACAGTTTGGGGATCACAGCTCTAGACTACACACAGCCTTATTAGTCTAAGTATGTTGGTCCGCTATTCCAATCGGATATCCATGTATTATAATATGCAGCATGTTGGCCAGTTGATGGTTCATCGGCAGATGAGGAAGAGGAGCTGCAGTTCTTCATCACTTCCTGCTCTTTTCGGAACAATAGGAAAGCAGCTTTATATTTAATACAAGTGATTCTAAAACAACTGGAGCGGGGTATTCGTTGGAAGACATTTCACTACTCATCCGAGCAGCTTCTTCAGTTCAGCTGAGTAGTAAAACGTCTTCAATGATTACTCAGCAACTCCAGCTGTTTTAGATTTACCTATACTAGATATACCATGACCTGGATGAATAAAAATCTTCATATTCAAAGAAGCTTTATGTTTCTCACCTATCAACAGTGGAAGTAACTGCATTATGGATAGGTGACCTGTGGCCCTACAGCTAATGTTCAGCTCCAACTCTGGAAGCGTTTGAGTTCCCAGTCCTCTTTGTGCCGAATCTTCCCATGGATGTGCCAAGCTCCCCATGCATCTGCCTAATCTTTCCATGGATGTGCCTAATCTTCCCATGGATGTGCCGAATCTTCCCATGGATGTGCCGAATCTTCCCATGGATGTGCCGAATCTTCCCATGGATGTGCGAATCTTCCCATGGATGTGCCGAATCTTCCCATGGATGTGCCGAATCTTCCCATGGATGTGCCGAATCTTCCCATGGATGTGCCGAATCTTCCCATGGATGTGCCGAATCTTCCCATGGATGTGCCGAATCTTCCCATGGATGTGCCGAATCTTCCCATGGATGTGCCGAATCTTCCCATGGATGTGCCGAATCTTCCCATGGATGTGCGAATCTTCACATGGATGTGCCGAATCTTCCCATGGATGTGCCGAATCTTCCTATGGATGTGCCGAATCTTCCCATGGATGTGCCGAATCTTCCCATGTATCTGACGAATCTATCCATGCATCTGCCAAATCTTCTCATGGATGTGCCGGCAAGGTGCTCAGCTCTGCAGGTGTAGAAATAACTGCACCTCCTCTCTTTATATTCCACTGCCATGACCTTTATTAATCTCACGTCCGACATTCAAGGAAATCCGAGTGATTTCTCATTTAATGGGAACACTTTGCCGCGTCTCCCACAGGATGCTAAACAAGGCATGATATTTATTGTCGCTATTCACTATTGATCCGTCACAAGCAACCGGATCAATGTCCCAAATGGCAAAGCGATAGTGACCTATAGATCGGGCAGGTACCGGCGGAGAGGAAAAATCACATTCAGCACAATAACCTCCTCGTTACACAATGCTGAGATTTATTCCTGTTATTTTCCCTTTGTTACAGAAGGAAACATGAGATTTAAACATGGACATGACAGCGACTGAGGCACATTCGGATTTCGGCTTTCTTTGTGACGGGTTCCCCATACGAGCTGCCCTTGGCTTAGATCCTGCTGGCCTTCCCCCAAATCCAGAGCCGCACTTACACAAAGATATCATTGCCATGAGCGAGACTTGAAACCCCACTGAAGTGAATGACGCACTCCTGTATGACAGTGAGAAGTTGGTAGTTGGGCCGAGCATCAATCAGAAGCTGAAACAGATGTTTTTTCACCTTGTTTTTATATAAATGCCATGATCTTGCTTCTCTGTGAGGGGGTGATGTGGAAATGAACCGAATCAAATGCAACACAGAACCAACTACAGTGATTTATTTTTTCACCATCACCTGAATGCTGAATGGCCGTCCACTACAGGGTTTGGGTGATCCTTAAGACTGCAAGATATGCAGATATAAGTGGGTGAGATGATGCGCAGGAGCTTTAGTGATGCATCTGGCACACACAATGCAAACAGCACTCCTTCCAATCAATGAGGAAAGGGTAAAATTTGTGCCATAACAATAAAACCTCTAAATGTGCAGCCAAATCTGCCGTCCGAACTTGTAGTGGCGGAACATGACTTTGGATTTACACGGCACATAATGATGCTCTGGGCATGTTTACTTGTCAGGCCATTTAAATGAACTTTCAGTATGTTATAGAACGGCCAATTCTGAGCAACTTTTCATTTGTTCTTCATTATTTATTTTTCTATCGTTTTTGAATTATTTGCCTTCTTATTCTGACACTTTCCGGCTTTAAAATGGGGGTAACTGATCCCCATCTGTTCCCTAAAGCTGCACATTTATGGTTTCAATTATTCATCTTTCTATTTAGGTCCTTTCCTATTCATATTGCAGTCTCACATTCAAATTATTGCATGGTTGCTAGGGCAATTTGGACCCTAGCAACCATATTAATGAAACTGCACACTGAAAAGCTGCAGGATAAAAAGCTAAATAACTCAAAAATCACAAATAACAATACACGAAAACCAATTCCAAATTATCTCAGAATATCGCTACTAACAGAATATGCTACTAAAATTTGATTTAAAGGTGAACAACCCCTTAAAATCAATAAAATATTCAACCCCACACATAAAGCTCCTCCTCCTGTCTTGTACTGAACAGGCCAAACTCCTGTCTAAACCACAACAGGACAGGGAGTCAATTGCACATGAAAGATCTCTTGGCCTTTGTATGGGTGCGGAACTGAGCTGCACATGTGTAGAAAGAGAGAGAGACGAGGGGATAGAATATGCAGATCATGCTCTTTGATTAATTCAATTTTCATTCTCTAGTTATTACTGAGAGCACATTGATACATATGGTTTTCATCAGTGGCGGAACTAGCGGGGGAGCAGGGGGTGCGAGCGGACCAGGGACCGCACACCTTCAGGGCCCCCCGGCAGCCCGCTCACCACTGAAATCCCGCGTGTGCGGAGGGGGGCGGGGCCGGCTGCACGTCTTGCACCAGGGCCGCCCCCCTCTAGTTATGGCACTGGTTTTCATATGGATCTGGGCTTTTATTATAGTATCTCCCTGCTGAATTGTGCTTAGTACAGGGAATACCTATGCTGCCATAGTTTTTTGGGATCTCTCTGTACAGACTATGAGCAAACTTAGGGACTGTTCCTGCTGAATTGTGCTTAGTACAGGGGAATACCTATGCTGCCATAGTTTTTTGGGATCTCTCTGTACAGACTATGAGCAAACTTAGGGACTGTTCCTGCTGAATTGTGCTTAGTACAGGGGAATACCTATGTTGCCATAGTTTTATGGGATCTCTCTGTACAGACTACGAGCAAACTTAGGGGACTGTTCCTGCTGAATTGTGCTTAGTACAGGGAATACCTATGCTGCCATAGTTTTATGGGATCTCTCTGTACAGACTATGAGCAAACTTAGGGGACTGTTCATGCTGAATTGTGCTTAGTACAGGGAATACCTATGCTGCCATAGTTTTATGGGATCTCTCTGTACAGACTATGAGCAAACTTAGGGACTGTTCCTGCTGAATTGTGCTTAGTACAGGGAATACCTATGCTGCCATAGTTTTATGGGATCTCTCTGTACAGACTATGAGCAAACTTAGGGGGCTGTTCCTGCTGAATTGTGCTTAGTACAGGGGAATACCTATGCTGCCATAGTTGTATAGTATCTCTCTGTAAAGGATATTAGCAAACATAGGGGCTGTTCCTGCTGAATTGTACTTAGTTGGGCAAGTACAATATACCTTCTCCACTGAAAAATATTTCCATAAAAGTAGGAAGGAGACAATTATATGGAAGCAACAGTCCTGTCCTGCTTTATGGCAGCTGAGATTCTAGATATCTGTATAACAGAACATTCTGTCCCAGTGGCTGCACAGATCCTATCTGATCCCCATTGTAAGCAGCAGTCCTGTCCTGCTTTATGGCAGCTGAGATTCTAGCTATCTGTATAACAGAACATTCTGTCCCAGTGGCTGCCTGCCCTGCTTTATGGCTGAGATTCTAGCCACCTCTATAGCTACAGCCCCACAGGTGCCGATGGCAAAACATGGAGCAAAGCATGAAAATCTTTGCAGTTTTTGTACTCTGCCACAGCCCCGCTGTCAGTTTATAAGTCCTTATATGTATCGATCATTTTGCCTTTATGAAATTGTATCACCCAAGCTGTAATATTTAGTTTTGGATTAATTAAAGAGTCTCATTGGGCTCCAGCTATTGCCATTATCTCTTTCATTTTTCTGTTCTGTGTAAAAATAGATATTTCCTCCCCAAATCGACATTTTTTTCCGTATTCCCTGAACGCTTTGAGGCAACTATATTTTGCTTTATTATATTTATCTCATACTAACAGCATATATTTCTCCTCTGGCAAACAAGGAATCCTGCCATATTATGTGCTGCCTATAAATAACAGCAGAGGGTCCCTATGAAGTATTCCCCGTGTATTTGCAACAAGCACCTGAGAATGTAATATCCAGCAATATGTTCCACTACACAGAGCAGGATCAATAGGAATCCCAATGAACTGGAGGAACAGGACAGTTGTGTTCTACCTGCTCTGCTAATTGTGAGTAAATATCATTTACTATATCAAATGTTGAATCAGATTATATTCTTTCATCAAATAAAACTACAATTATTTGAGTAAATGTAGGGGCAGATTTAATTTATTTTATTTTTGGTCAAAACTCTCAAAATCGAATTGTGAATTATCCAAACCAGATTCGAGTTTTAATTTGTATTTCGAGATTTATCATACTCTGGCCCTTTAAAGGGATACTGTCATGGGAAAACATGTTTTTTTTCAGAACGCATCAGTTAATAGAGCTGCTCCAGCAGAATTCTGCTTTAAAATCAATTTTTTAAAAGAGCAAACAGATTTTTTTATATTCAATATAGAAATCAGACGTGGGGCTAGACATATTGTCAGTTTCCCAGCTGCCCCCAGTCATGTGACTTGTGCTCTGATAAATTTTAGTCAAGTTGGAGTGATATCACCCCCTCCCTTTCACCCCCAGCAGCCTAACAAAATAACAATGGGAAGGTAACCAGATAGCAGCTCCCTAACACAAGGAACACAAGATAACAGCTGCCTGGTAGATCTAAAAACAGCACTCAATAGTAAAATCCAGGTCCCACTGAGACTGGTTCAGTTACATTAAATAGGAGAAATAACAATCTGCCAGAAAGTAGTTCCATCCTATAGTGCAGGCAGAAGTCACATGACCAGGGGCAGCTGGGAAATTGACAATATGTCTAGCCCCATGTCAGATTTCAAAATAGAATATAAAAAAAATCTGTTTGCTCTTTTGAGAAATGGATTTCAGTGCAGAATTCTGCTGGAGCAGCACTATCAACTGATGTGTTTTGAAAAAAACATGTTTTCCCATGACAGTATCCCTTTAAGAACTCAAATTCAACTATTCGCCACCTTAAACCTGTCGAGTTCATGTATAAGTCAATAGGAGAGGTCCAGGGACCAATTTAAACATGTTAGTAGCCTTCCTCGAATTGAGTTTAGTCTAATTCATTCGAATTCGATTACAGTTTTCGAGTGGGTAAAATTCGTGAAAATTTTAGATAATTGTTTTTTTTCTTAAATAACGCCCCCATCGAATTTAGAGTATATTCAAATTTAAAGGAGTATAAAAAAACTCACATGAATTCGAAATGACCAGTTTTCCAGGATTTATTCAAGGTAATTGCAGGTTCTTCATCCCAAATTCACTGATTCGAGTTTTTTTACATTTGAGTTCTAAGTTCATTTGAGGTACAGTATAAAAAAAACTTCACAAACATCTAAAACTTGACCTTTGATAAATAACGCCGTTAAGGTATCCAAACTATGGAAAGATCCGTTATCCGTAAACCCCCAGTTTCTGAGCTTTCTGGATAACAGGTCCTGTTCTTGTATTAGGTTGTGGGAATTATTCAATTTTCTCTGTAATAATAAAACAATCGCTTGTACTTGATCCCAACTAAGATATAATCATTATTTCATGTTTATATGATTTTGGAACCGCAGCATTACAGTGGCCCTTTGATCAGTCGATGTGAAACTGTAGCCCTCCTGAATTTCCAGGTCACGCTCGAGAGTATCTGCACAACACCTGACTGGGTTACCACATTCATTTTGTAGGTATCTCTCAATTTTTCGTAGATTTTAAGCTCTTATATGTCAATTAGCAAACTTAGTGATATTTGAGTCCATATTCTTTGGTCTCAAAACAGTTGCCAAGTAGATAGAACTTAATAAGGGGCCTATAGTGAGAGGACCGTGTTTATGAACCAATGTGGTCCACAATGATGATCAGGTCGTCAGTTTGGGCCCATTCATAGGACAATCAGTTACCAACTAGGTTCAGAGCTGACAACTAATATCTGTGGCAAGCTTTTCTGATTGGCTACATGTTATCTAGACATAAATGCCCCAATGTTCTGATTGGCAATAGGTTGTCTAGATCCTGAAAAAGTCTAATTCTGTCACCAGCTCCAGGTTGGATTTATCCCTGTTGATTACACCCCATGCACAAGTAATAATGCTCTGACTAGCTACACAATGGTGTAAAGTTCTAAAGCTCGGATTGGCCACAGGTTGATCGTAGCACAGCCAATGTGTCCTGGTGCCCTTCCGGTCTAAATAGCAACCAGTTAGTCTAGTCCTGTGAACATTTTCATGCTCTGATTGGCCATAAGTTTATTGTGGCCTTAACCAATCACAATTCGATGACCCTGAGAAGAAAAGGATATGCAACCGAAATGGCAAACCTAAAAAAACCATGGTCACCAAGTCTCGCAGCCACAATCCTGTTCCAAGAGGTTTCATATAATTAGAAGTTCAATTCTCGTTGACATGAAGCCTACCGACGGCATTGCACTTGAATGGAGGCAAATGTCTGTACTATTCAAGTGAGTGAGTTGTAGGCCAGGCTGACCGGATCATCCCCTTACCTGGGTCACTCAGCGAGGCTGATATGATTGCAATGATTTTCTATATTGCTTTATTAAGTGCCGCGGGTTAAAAGGACAATCAGTTACTACAGCGCAGGTTCCAGTCTCTGAACACAAAATGACCCACTTGAGGCAAATCAGATCCGTTCTTGTAAATCCACGGCTGTATTCTTCCGGCGGATGAGTGGCTTGTGCCCCTATTATCATTAATACATTAGATTCAATTACAGCTGTTTATATTCTAACAGAAACTTCATGAACAAAAGCTTTAATGGCTGCGCCTGCGAGTGGCCAGGTGGATCGGGGGCGGCAGGTAGAAAATATATAAAATACATCCTCCCATAAGAACCCATTGCCCCTGGAGCTAGGAGTACTTATTCGGATTCTGCTGTTATGTAAAGGGATGTGTTATTGCTCGATATAGTAATCCAGTGATGCAATTAACCTTATTATAAAAAGTACAATATTATGGTTTTTTGGCAGCTGAGCCCAGAAATGCTTTTTTTTTTTTTATTGTCGGCTGAAATACAGAACTAGTCGAGAAACGTTCCTTGGTCATATTCCTTGTTGGGGTCTGGGGTGAGGGGGGGGGAAGTACTTTGAGTAATTTGAAAGAACCGCCACTCTAGTCATGTCCAAGAATGAGTTAAAATAAAGCCAAAACAGATGTGATAGATGTTACAGCTAAGGTAAGTCGAGTGCTATTGTAAAATTACTCTTATAAACCCATAGCGGAGTGTTAAGCAGAGAGTCCATACAACCAGGGTGGCCATTACAAATCAAGGGGCCCCATACAACAAAATTTTCAGGGCCCAGCCCACCAAGCCCCACCCCAGATCCCGCCCACTCGACATCACAGTTAAAAGACCACACAGACATCAGCGCTAAAAAAGGTAACCCCCCCCCCACACACCCACGTTATAAAAAGCTATTGGTGACCAGGGCCCCCCTATAAGTTTAAAAAAACGTTGGTGGCAGGGGCCTATAGAGTATTAAAATAATCCATTGGTGGCCAAGGGATTAAAAAAAACACACACATACACATTGGTGTTCAGAGGAATTGAACTCGCGGCTTCAAGACTTCGACTTCGCCTCCTTTTGTGACTGCGGGTCTTTTCGCTGCTTCAGGACTTCCATTTCGGCTGTTTACGTGACTTCGGGTCTTTTCGCCGCTTTGGCTGTTCGGCTTTTCGGCACTTCCGCATTCGAGACTTCAGCTTTTCGGCACTTCCGCATTTCGACTTCGGAAGGAGGCGGCACGGCTTCGGCGCGGTCAAGGGGGGCCCGGCTCTTTCAAAAGTTCAGCACTGCTGGGCCCCTTCAGGCCCGGGCCCAGTACACTTGTACCCCCTGTGCCCCCCTGATGGCGGCCATGCATACAACTCATGCGGTTCACCATCAAACCCGTATATGGAGCCAAAAAAATGGCCTGCTGCATAGTTACCTGGCCATTAGTGATGTGCAGGATGGCCCAATACCCACGGGTTCGGGCCGACCTCAACACACCCTTTGTAGGTCACGGTTCGGGTGGAACTCAACCTCCTGCTCTCCCCATCCACAACCTTACACTGCCGGCTTCCTGCACTCTCTTTTATACAATCACGCTCACCCTGCCCCACCCCTTTTGTAACATCATTGGTGGCGGGAGTCTTTATATAAAGGGGAGGAGGCGAGTGTGGAACTGGTCGGGTGTGGGTTGAGTTTTTCTTGATCCACACATCACTACAGTGTGAAAATTCAGTTGGGTGATGAACAACATTGGGTCATTAATGTGGTCCCTTTCTTGTTGGGTTTACATAGACCCTATAGTGAAACGGTCACTGGGGATCAAACAATTGGATCAGTCCGATTTGGTCACCTAGTTGACCTCACCAGAACATCTTCCCATGCATTGCTTTCTTAATGACACCTAGAGGCACATTTATCAAGGGTCGAATTTCAAATTTTTTTTTGTTTTTTTAAAGGAGAACTAAACCCTAAAAATCAATGTGGCTAAAAATACCATATTTTATATAGTGAATTTATTGCACGAGGCTAAAGTTTGAGCTTGTCAATAGCAGCAATGATCCAGGACTTCAAACTTATCACAGGGGGTCACCATCTTGGAAAGTGTCTGTGACACTCACATGCTCAGTGGGCTCTGATTGGCTGTTGAGAAGCTAAGCTTAGGGCTCGTCACTAATTATCCAGCAGAAAATGAGCTTCCCTGGCTGTAATATAAGCTGATGCTACAGGTTTGCTGATTATTCAATTCTGATGCTAATTGCACTGGTTTCTGTGCTGCCATGTAGTAATTATCTGTATTAATTACTAATCAGCCTTATATTGTGACATTTCTATTCTATGTGTACTGTATATTGTGAGTGGCTCCCTAAGCTCAGTAAGTGACAGCAGCACAGAGCATGTGCAGTGAATCAGCAGAAAAGAAGATGGGGAGCTACTGGGGCATCTTTGGAGACACAGATCTTTACTGCTAGAGGGCTGTGGTTGCCTTGGGCTGGTACAGAAGCACAAAACATCATGTACAACATTTCTAACTGCTTCTTCAGCTAACTTTCCTTACCCTCTTAATCTCCCATAAATTAAAAATTCAACCAAGCAAAATTTATTAATAAAATAGAATTTTCTCAGCTCGGACGAATTGGATCAATTCGAATTCGCTTGGAATTAGAAAAACTCTAATCGAATAAAAAAAAACTCAATTCCAGTTTTATTCTCCGGAAAAAAAAAATCAAATGTCAGGAAGGCTGCAAACATCACCAAATTGATCCCAGGATCTCTCTCATTGACTCATACAGAAATTCGGCAGGTTTAAGGTGGCGAAAAGTCGAATTCAATTTCTTAAAGGGCCAGAGCATGATAAATCTCGAAATTTGAATTAAAACTCAAACGAGTTTGGATAATTCACAATTCGAATTTGAGAGTTTTGACCAGAAAAATAAATCTGCCCCATATTGTCTGAAAAACAAGGACGTGCCAGTGCATTATTATACTGCTCCAAATATAGAAGGAAGTAGAGTTTTGGGTTGATTTATTGAAAATTTTCCCCAAAACTTTACTAGTTCCTCCCTGTTAAAAGCAACGGAGACCCTACAAAAAGCAGCTGCACTACAGGTTATATTCAGTCTAAACACAAACAGTGAGATAATGCGCATCCCTAATTGTTATCAAGAGCTCCAGATCTGCTGCACAACCAGGGACGCGGCTGAAACAGCAAAATGCTGAGGCTGAGACATTGGCACAGAGAGGGATGAAGTGATTTGTATGTAACAGGGAGAGACAAGCCACTGCAGGAGCCCCGGGGCCCCAGAGAAGAATATTAATATCAGGAAAAAGCTGAACACTGCACCAATATCTCTCCATCCTCGAGTAACTATACCGGCTGCCTCGGGCATTCAGTTAGCCGCAGGCCACGAGCTTTATATGCCATGTATCTCCCATTTATATTTGCATCAGTACAGTAAGGTGAGCGGCCACACTGCTTAGCTCAGCAAAAATTAGAATGAAAAGTCTTCATCAACAACAGAGGCTGCTCTGCTGCATACTGAACATAAATATACAGAGAAGGAATGTTCTGGGCACACAATAAGCTATACCCTCATACTGTACTGTCTAAGGGAATCAATATGGCACCTCCTCCTCCCATATGTATAAATACAAATATACAGAGAAGGAATGTTCTGGGCACACAATAAGCTATACCCTCATACTGTACTGTCTAAGGGAATCAATATGGCACCTTCTCCCATATGTATAAATACAAATATACAGAGAAGGAATGTTCTGGGCACACAATAAGCTATACCCTCATACTGTACTGTCTAAGGGAATCAATATGGCACCTTCTCCCATATGTATAAATACAAATATACAGAGAAGGAATGTTCTGGGCACACAATAAGCTATACCCTCATACTGTACTGTCTAAGGGAATCAATATGGCACCTCCCTCCTCCCATATGTATAAATACAAATATACAGAGAAGGAATGTTCTGGGCACACAATAAGCTATACCCTCATACTGTACTGTCTAAGGGAATCAATATGGCACCTCCCTCCTCCCATATGTATAAATACAAATATACAGAGAAGGAATGTTCTGGGCACACAATAAACTATAAACTATAACAAACAAGGGAAAGTTGTGCTCACCACTATTTTTTAAAACCATTAGGCGGGGGTGCAATGAGGGTGTGACCACAAAATACATATAGACAAATACAAGATTCCTCTGCACTCAACCCATTATCAATATATTTAAGACAGAGACATTTTGTGCTACTGCTACTGAAAAATGCCTTACCCTTTAAACAAAACAGGGATTGTTTGTCCATATATTGCAATATATTTAAGCTGAACAACTACATCACAGTCATCCCATATCTGGCCAGTCCTATGCTCAATTTTCATCTGATTCATTAAGAATTCTATTGCTTCATTATACATTTTACAAAGGGACTTGGTTTTATCCCTGTTTTGTTTAAAGGGTAAGGCATTTATCAGTAGCAGTAGCACAAAATGTCGCTGTCTTAAATATATTGATAATGGGTTGAGTGCAGAGGACTCTTGTATTTAACACAATAAGCTATACCCTCATACTGTACTGTCTAAGGGAATCAATATGGCACCTCCTCCTCCCATATGTATAAATACAAATATACAGAGAAGGAATGTTCTGGGCACACAATAAGCTATACCCTCATACTGTACTGTCTAAGGGAATCAATATGGCACCTCCTCCTCCCATATGTATAAATACAAATATACAGAGAAGGAATGTTCTGGGCACACAATAAGCTATACCCTCATATTGTACTGTCTAAGGGAATCAATATGGCACCTCCTCCTCCCATATGTATAAATACAAATATACAGAGAAGGAATGTTCTGGGCACACAATAAGCTATACCCTCATACTGTACTGTCTAAGGGAATCAATATGGCACCTCCTCCTCCCATATGTATAAATACAAATATACAGAGAAGGAATGTTCTGGGCACACAATAAGCTGTACCCTCATACTGTACTGTCTAAAGTTTTAATACACAAGAGGACAAAGGCATTTCAAACTTCTGCCTTGCAACATTAAGGTTCTTGGTTCGATACTAGCCAGAGCACTTAGGGATCTTAAATTAGAAGCTGCAGAACAGTCTGTGATATATAAAATATAATAAAAATATTATGGGTGCACTGAGCCTGGGGTTTTGGCTAAATACCGAACCCTCTTTGGTGCCAGAAATTCACAATGTGTGGCTGGACAATGCCCACTAGAGCAGTATGTACAGCAAATTTTTAGCATTGCATAGGGTTTTAGATTTGGTTCGGCCCAGCTTTTGGATCCGCTTGAATCCTGCTAAACAATTCTCAGATTCAGCAGAACACCAAACAGAATCCGAGATTTGGTGCATCCGGAAAAAATATGTATCTTTAGTTTTCCTACACTCAATATGCCAATAAATATTCTGCTGATTTACTGAGTGTGAAGAGATACGGGCAACTTTCTATAACCAGAGACTGAGACTGTGATCAATAATGCGCTTCTTCCTTTCATAAAACTTCTATTCCCTCTGCTTACATGTCCCCGCACCCTGTGAACTGTCGGCTCAGCCCGGGTCTCGTGAAGACGTCAGTCTGGCAGAAGGAATTAAACACCATGGGGCCTGGAGCTTCCGATTAGCGCATCTCCGAGCAATCAAAGCTCAGTGCCAATCTCAGCCAATTAGAGCCATCTGCACCGGCGTCAGCTCCCAAAAATAGCATTTCGGTATGAAAAGGATGGCTAATTTGTATCTGTTGCAACAGTAACCTGTGTGTCATGATAAAAGCCTTTGGCCCAGATATGTTGCTATGGGAATCGACTGTGTCTGCGCCGTGACTTTAACTGGATTTCTTCTGATTTTTAATATTAGTTTGTTTTATTTACAATTACGCACAATTTGCCATTACCCCTATGGGAGCAAGTTGGATATCCCAAATACTGTATATATTCAAGTATAAGCCGAGTTTTTCAGCCCCCAAAATATGCTGAAAAACTCTACCTCGGCTTATACTCGGGTCAAGCGCAAAAACGGTCGCCGGCGCCTAAGAATAGTCGCCGGCGCCTAAGAATAGTCGACGGCATCCAAGAATAGTCTCCAAGAATATTCGCCGGCGTCCAAGAATGGTCGTCAGCATCCAAAAACGAGACGCCGGCACCTCCAATGGGAGCAGAAACCCTCAATTTTTTGATTGAAACTTAACAAAAGCTGCTGCATTTCTCACCCTAGGCTTATACTCGAGTCAATAAGCTTTCCCAGTTTTTGGAGGTAAAATTAGGTACCTCGGCTTATACTCGGGACGGCTTATACTCGAGTATATACGGTATACCAAAATATACATAATCCCTCCTCTCCCCTTGCTCAATGGGGCCTCAAGTCTTCCTGCAGGGACCACAATTCCAAAAGTTTGAAACTTTTCCGGTGAATCAGTAACGTCACCAATAAACTGCCCCGGGGAATACAATCAGATATAATAATATGTCACTGTATTCCATTTATATTACAGGATATTACATGCTACTCTGCTGCATCTATACATCTATATTTATATCTTATTAATACGGCACTTGTGCCTTATACACCCCCTTCCCTCTCCCTGGAGGCAGAATTTTAAATATAAGAATTCAACATAATGATCTTTAGCAGGATCCATTGGTTGAACAGTTGCCCGTCACTTTATATTTGTGGCCCTTTCATCTCCATACCTCCCAACATTTTGGAAATAGAAAGAGGGACAAAACAAATCTTTTGACCATTCCGGTGGCTCTCAGCTCACTGCACTGTAGGACAGGACCCAATCAGCAGCTAGCAGGACCTGATAGGGAACTGAAGCCTGTCTGTGCTTGTGTGACTGCAGGGCTGTGATTGGCTGTCCGCCCACCACTAATTTAAAAAACAGACATAGATCAGAGAACATCTATAGGGAGCTCCAATAAAGGGACAATTTTTAAAAATAATAATTTTGAGCACCATTTAAAAGCAACACCATACATTACTTATAATTGCCTAAAAAACATAGTTTTTTTTTTTTAGTTTTTTTTAAATGTATCCTATATGTCTCCTTTAAATTGTTACAATTGTTTCTTTGCTTATCTTAAATTGTTACAAAAGTATCAAAATGCACCTGTCGCGTATTTTGGGCTCTCTGCCAAAAGCCGATTCAATTTTAGAACTTTGTATCTTTTTCTGGCTGTTCAGTGCAGGAGATCTAAGAGAAAGTAAAAATCCGGGACTGCATGCTGAGCTGTCAAAATCGTGACTGTCCTGTGAAAGCCGGGACAATTGGGAGGTATAGCATCTCTCACCTTATATATTTTCCATTATATGGTGCTACTTGTGAATATTTACATGACTTGATATGAACATATCATTGATCTGATTCTGATAATGGTACAAATATATTGGAAATTGTAGTGAGGATTCCTTGTCATAAAGCCTTTCACAGTCCTCACTGTTCCATGACAGGATTGATGCTTTCACCTACCGAACACAGTCTGGAAGTGCTAGGCCTTCTTCCGCCTCACTCCTGTGCAATACAGTCATTTTCATTTTTGGAGGGTGGCCATTCCAGATAAATTTGATTATTGCGGATTGAAAGGTCTGCAGCTAAGTACAAGTATGGGATCTGTTATTCAGAATGTTTGGGACCTGGGGGTTTTCCGGATAATGGGTCTTTCCATAATTTGGATCTTCATACCTTAAGTCTACTAGAAAACCATATAAACATGAAATAAACCCAGTAGGCTGGTGTTGCCTCCAATAAGGATTAATTATGTCTTAGTTAGGATCAAGTACAAGCTACTGTTTTATTACTACACAAAAAGGAAATCATTTTTTAAAAATTTGGATTATTTGGATAAAACGGAGTCTATGGGATACGGCTTTCTGTAATTCAGAGCTTTCTGGATAACGGGTTTTCCGGATAATGGATCAAATACCTGTACTAGGGAGAGTGTGACACGCTGAAACAAGTACAAAAAGTAACATTGACCCTGCCTAGTCAAGATAAAGGTTGGTTGGTCCAATTTTGCAGGTCCTTGTTTAATTTCGCATACAAAGCCTTACAATTATCCTCTATCCAATAGTCAGTCCCTAGTGATGGATATTCCCAGATAAGTGACCTGCCTATTCGCCCAACTATATGTAAAGTTATGGGAGAGTCCTTGGAATGTATGTGGGGAGAGAGAAATGTTCAGGGCTAACGATTTATTATAATTAACCTTAAAGGAGAAGGAAAGTCTTCTTGCACTTGGGGTGCCAAATGTTAGGCACCCCAAGTGATTGTATTGACTTACCTGAAACCCCTGGCCGGTGCTCCTATCAGCAGAACACTGCACCGACCTGGGGTTATACCAGTGAGCACCACGGAGAGATCCTCTTCCGGCTTCTTCTGTCTTCAAATTTCCTGGGGCAAACGCATGCGCAGTTGAACAAAGTAGTCAACTTTTTAGTTAAAGTTCGGCTTTCCGCTCTACTGTGCATGTGCAGCCGCGCAAAGAAAGAAGAAGCCGGAAGAGGATCGATCCGTGGTGCTCACTGGAAGAATCCCGGGTCGGTGCAGTTTTCTGCTGATAGGAGCACTGGTGTGTCTAACATTTGGCACCCGAAATGCAAGAAGACTTTCCTTCTCCTTTAAAGTTGTTAATTTTGCCAAATGCATTGAGAGGTTTGTAAAGGATTGGCATTGTGGTAAGCGGGTTTGTTAAAAAAATAGCAAATTGTCCTGGAATCGTTTTATGGGATCTCTCTGTACAGACTATGAGCAAACTTAGGGGCTGTTCCTGCTGAATTGTGCTTAGTACAGGGAATACCTATGCTGACATAGTTTTATGGGATCTCTCTGTACAGACTATGAACAAACTTAGGGACTGTTCCTGCTGAATTGTGCTTAGTACAGGGAATACCTATGCTTCCATAGTTTTATGGGATCTCTCTGTACAGACTATGAGCAAACTTAGGGGACTGTTCCTGCTGAATTGTGCTTAGTACAGGGAATACCTATGCTGCCATAGTTTTATGGGATCTCTCTGTACAGACTATGAGCAAACTTATGGGCTGTTAATACTGAATTGTGCTTAGTACAGGGAATACCTATGCTGCCATAGTTTTATGGGATCTCTCTGTACAGACTATGAGCAAACTTAGGGACTGTTCCTGCTGAATTGTGCTTAGTACAGGGAATACCTATGCTGCCATAGTTTTATGGGATCTCTCTGTACAGACTATGAGCAAATTTAGGGACTGTTCCTGCTGAATTGTGCTTAGTACAGGGGAATACCTATGTTGCCATAGTTTTATGGGATCTCTCTGTACAGACTAAGAGCAAACTTAGGGACTGTTCCTGCTGAATTGTGCTTAGTACAGGGGAATACCTATGCTGCCATAGTTTTATGGGATCTCTCTGTACAGACTATGAACAAACTTAGGGGCTGTTCCTGCTGAATTGTGCTTAGAGAATAACTATGCTGGCTGTTTTTTAATGGCTTCATGACATCAGAAAATGCCTCTTGACCACAAAGCCACTAGCCTATTAGTAGGCAACAACAAGTCAATAGAAAAGGCTTATACTTTCCAGGACAATATACAAGTACAAATGTTTAAAGGAGAAGGAAAGGTTAAAACTAAGTAAGCCTTATCAGAAAGGTCCATCTAAATATACCAGTAAACCCCCAAAGTAGTGCTGCTCTGAGTCCCCTGTCAAAAGAAACACTGCATTTCTTTCCTTCTATTGTGTACTCATGGGCTTCTGTATCAGACTTCCTGCCTTCAGCTTAAACCTCATTGCCCTGGGCAAGAGCATGCTCAGTTTGCTCCTCTTCCCCTCCCCCTCCCTTCTCTACTGTAATCTGAGCCCAGAGCAGGGAGAGACTCAGGCAGGAAGTGATGTCACACCACATTAATACTGCAGCTCCTATCCTAAACAAACAGAGAGTTTCTAGAGCTTTTTACTCAGGTATGGTAAAACATTCTACAGAATAAATATAGCATTCTAGCTTGCACTATTGCAGCTAATCTATTGGCAATAAAATGCCTCCGTAGCTTTCCTTCTCCTTTAAGAAGACAAGGAAAGTGGTACCAATGAGCCCCGCAGTCTCACCCTGCTCCTGTGCATATTATCTATAGAGATATATAATTTGAGGAAAATAGCAGCTCTCTGAGAAGAAGGAACGTGGCGTAAATGTCAGCGAGCGCTGAGGCAGTGGTTGGGAATATTAGTAAGTAAAAAGCTTTTTACTAAAGACTGAATATAAAAGGTTATAAATAATAAGCAGTTTGGGTGACTGAGATAATAAATTGCATTTCTTTCCTTTATGCACAGGTCACAGACACACAGCAACATTAGTTGGCCAATATATTACAAATAGGCCTGAAAGAGGGGCATATTCTCTAATCTCCTCGCACTTCGATACGAATGTTGGACAAAAGCTGCTCATCTACTGTACATGCAGAGCCAATGAGATCAGAGCAATCTGACCATAGAGTGCCCTCCGTTGCATTGTCTCTGTGGTTTTCAGCTCATGTGGTCGATATAAATGTGGTGCAGCTCACTACTTCAACTTTAAGGGAACAGTTCAGTGTAAAACTGGGTAAATAGGCTGTGCTAAATAAAAAATGTATCTAATATAGTTAGTTAGGCAAAAATGTAATGTATAAAGGCTGGAGT
This sequence comes from Xenopus laevis, assembly GCF_017654675.1. Lineage (NCBI taxonomy): Eukaryota > Metazoa > Chordata > Amphibia > Anura > Pipidae > Xenopus > Xenopus laevis. The sequence continues at coordinate 157,710,199 of NC_054381.1, forward strand.
GACTGGATGTGTAACATAATAGCCAGAACACTACTTCCTGCTTTTCAGCTCTCTAACTCTGAGTTAATGACTATAAGAGGGGCCACATGGGACATAACTGTTCAGTGAGAGAGTGTGTGTGTACAGGTTATTGTTAGTTCTGCTGTATCCTATAGAAATATCACAGTTTGAATTATTCCATGTATAGTGTGTGTGTGTGCGTGTGCACGAACCTCGGAAACGTATTCTTTTAGCCCCGAGACCCCCTAGAAACATTATTTCAAGTGTATGGGGACCTCTGACGGGCTTCCCCAATCGATGGGGCAGGGCTAAAAATCCCGTCTGATCTCATATCGCATTTGTTCGTTGTTGTGGTCCCGCAATCTGACCGCCTGTATTCCTGTATTATGATCTGATCATTGGACCCTAAGGCCCACCATCGGACCTCAAGGAGGGCATATGGGAAAGAGATCCACTCTTTTGACAACATCGCCAAATGAGCAGATCTCTCGGTGTATGTCCACCTTAACTCTTCATTCTCTCTTCATGCAGCAGTTGGGTGTCAGATAATTATCAACAGTTAGATCCAATATATCTTATAGGGGGACTCCCTGCCTAGAAGATGTATTAGAGCTCACTCTATTAAACTCACCAGACATCATGTCTCTCTACATGCAGAATTTGTGCAAAAGGCAGTTATTTTGTTATATTGTGTTTTTACTAGAATCAGTTATTTGAGTGAGCTCTAATTCATCTGCTAGGAAAGGAGCCCCCCTATAAGATATAATGGATCATTCATCTGACACCCGACTGCTGCATGAAGACAGAATGAGGAGAAACAGATGCTGAGGGAGGGATAGTGAAGATAAACGTGATTATTTCAGAAACGATAAAGAATGTTTAATTGATTGTATTTACAAAGTTTCTTATTTCAGTATGCTGAAATAGTGATAGTTCCCCTTTAACAAGAAGAGAGAGAATGCGAGGCAGTGGAATGAGAGAATTTCTGCCAGACAGGAGCGGTGCCACTTGCTGTGTGTGTCAGTGGGTGAGACGGTTGTCTTTCGTTCCAGCTTTTATTCTGCCACCTGTGATATTGGCTGCCATCTTTACAAATAAGATTACAGGGCCCGAGTCGTGTTCTAGTTGAGTTTGTCAGCCAGTACAATGCCCAGCTCCCCAAAAGGAGATTTAAAGCAGATACATAATGAAATGAGATATTTTTGCTCAGTTTTTCACATGCGGAGGCTCCGGTGGGAGGGCAGACAGCAGAATTTGGCACAGCCAAGCTGGGCACAAGCTTTGGAGTGAGTGGAAGTGACATTGGGGAAAGGGATGATTTATGGAGAGGTTTGTGCAGCAGAGCTGTGAGATGAATTGCTATTCTCCGCCAGTTGGAAAGTATTAAGTGAGCTCAGGACGTTTCCAGCCGACGGCCCTCCTTGAGAAGATTTTGTCTCAGGGAAACGGCCCTGAAATACCATGTGGGGGGGGTAGTTGTCTCCAATGTACTCTACATCCAAGGTGTCGGACAGCTGCTGTTTAAATAGGAATCAACAATCTGATGAGAACATGAGAAAACACAAGGGGGAGACAAATTAAATTGACCTTCAAAAATGACAACGGGTTCTGTAACTATGGGGGTCACAGGCTGCATTGAATACAGATTATTAGGGGCTTAAGAGTATGAGGGCTTGTATTATAAGATCCATCTTTACTCAACTGGGTACACCAACATGCAGTGCCAAATGGGCGATCTAATTGTTTGACCCCAGGGTGAATAATTGCATCGTTATAATGGGGCATTCTGCCTTCCCAGTGGATGCCAGTAGATTTCATCTGCTGATTTATGTGGTGGGTGGGCACATAGCATGTAGGCAACTGGTGGGTGGGCACATAACATATAGGCACCTAGTGGGTGGGCTCATAGCATATCGGCAACTGGCGGGTGGGCACATAACATACCAGGACCTGGCTGGTGGGCACAGAGCATATTGGCACCTGGCGGGTGGGCGCATAGAATATCGGAACCTAGCGGGTGGGCACATAGCATATAGGCACCTAGCGGGCATATCAGCAATTTTTCCCCTTCCCATCCCTAATTTGCATATGCAAATTAGGGTTCGGATTCGGCCGAATCTTTCACAAAGGATTCGGGGGTTCGGCCAAATCCAAAATAGTGGATTCGGTGCATCCCTATGCACAATATTAGAGGATCAGCAACCTCACAATTGGTCTGGGAAAAAAGAGTATCGCCACACAAGGCATTAGCGTTGCAGGGAGCACCCTGCTCGTTTATTGTGCAGAAATGCAACATTTCGGGACACACCCCTTTGTCAAGCATGACAAAGGGGCGTGTCCCTGAAACGTAGCATTTCCGCACAATAAACGAGCAGGGTGCTCCGTGCAACGCGAATGCCTCGTGTGCCGATATTCTTTTTCCCCAGACACAGTGTATCAGTACCTGGTGGGTGGGCACATAGAATTTCACAGACTCCCTGTAAGATGCCATATCGGCACCTGATAGGTGGGTGGGCACATAGTGTATCAGCACCGGGCAGGTGGGCAGCTCTCCAGTTTGGAATTTAAACTCTCATCTGAATGGTCCCATTCATTCCAGCAAAAAGCAAGATGACGGCTCCCCACCCAGAGAATAAGAGAATTAGAAATGAGCCCAGGTTGGTGCTGTAGGACTATGTGCCAGTGGTTGCAGTTAGAATCCAGTAGCCAGTAATATCAGAACTGAGCCCCCCAGCCTGAGAGAGTGCGCAGCAAGTGTCAAAAGGAGAGATTTCAGCGATTCTCTGGGGAAGAAATCAGTGTTGTTACAGAATAATTACATGTGACATTTCAGCTCCGCGTTTTAACTTTCTTTTTATCAACGAGGAGGCAATTTGATGTTTATGTCCCCATAAAATGGGTTGTTAATTCTAGTATAAATGGTGCAGCTATTCTTCTAAAGGAAACATTCTGTGGCTTTTCAAATCTTCTTATATTCTCTATACCAGGGCAATGTGGGATTTCTGTTTTTTTAACCAGGGAACGGGTTTCCCACCAATTCAAAATGCAGTTTATGAACAATTTACTGTAAAGTATTGCCGCTTGCTTTAAACATTGTCATCAAACTAATTGAATCACCTTTATCATTATCCTCTCTGCTCCTCTGCCTGTAAGCTGCCATCTAAGTGTTAAAATCTAAGCTACTACTTCTTGCCTTCAATCTACAAGCAGCCATTGATGTTCTAGTCCCACCCACTTCTTCAGTTACACACTTCCTGCTTCTCCCCTTTAAAACTTCCAGTCCCTCTTACTTCCCCAGAGTATTCTAGCACAGCCCACACACAGTTTTCTAGTCCCACCCACTGCTTGAATTACACAGTCCCTGTAAGCTGCAGGGTTCTAGTCACACCCACTATTCAGTTAGAGACTCCTTGTCCCACCCCATGTAAACTGCCACCTTTTCTGCCAGTGGAGAGCGGGCAGGGCGGTTACGCGGCGGGGGGCGGGCCTTTATGCGGTGGGCCGTAACATCAGGGGGAGTGGCTATGACACGGCAATCAGCCGATCGTCATGTCTATCATTAGGAAACATGCCCGGTTTTCCCTTCAAATTATCGTGGCAAACCGAATCAGTGTTCTAATCCCACCCACTGCTTGAATTACACAGTTCCTGCCCCTCCCCTGTAAACTACAGTGTTCTAATCCCACCCACTATTGAGTTAAAGACTCCTTGTCCCATCCCCTGTAAGCTGCCATGAGTGTTCTAGTCCCACCCACCACTTCAGTTACACACTTCCTGTCATACAATTCCTGTTTCACTACTGCCAGAGTAGTCCCACCCACTGCTTGAATTACACAGTTCCTGCCCCTCCCCTGTAAAATGCAGTGTTCTAATCCCACCCACAATTCAGTTAAAGGAGAAGGAAAGGTTAAAACTAAGTAAGCCTTATCAGAAAGGTCCACCTAAATATACCAGTAAACCCTCAAAGTAATGCTGTTCTGAGTTCCCTGTCAAAAGAAACACAGCATTTCTTTCCTTCTATTGTGTACTCATGGGCTTCTGTATCAGACTTCCTGCCTTCAGCTTAAACCTCATTGCCCTGGGCAAGAGCATGCTCAGTTTGCGCCCCCCCCTGCCTCCCTTCTCTACTGTAATCTGAGCCCAGAGCAGGGAGAGATTCAGGCAGGAAGTGATGTCACACCACATTAATACTGCAGCTCCTATCCTAAACAAACAGAGTTTCTAGAGCTTTTTACTCAGGTATGGTAAAACATTCTACAGAATAAATATAGCATTCTATCTTGCACTATTGCAGCAAATCTATTGGCAATAAAATGCCTCCGTAGCTTTCCTTCTCCTTTAAAGACTCCTTATCCCATCCCCTGTAAGCTGCCATCAGTATATTCTAGTCCCACCCACTGCTTGAATTACACACTTCCTGATCAACTCCTGCGAGAGTGGAAGTCCCACCCACTGTTTAAGTTACACTTCCTGCATCTTCCCCTTTAAGAGGGCAGAATGTTCTGGTCCAATCCATTACTTGAGTTACAGACTCCCTGTGAGATGCCAAAATGTCTCTGAATATAAAGCAGAAGATTGTGAGTTCACATAGGAGGGAATAAGCATACTACATTTTATATATTAAACCTTCTACTGAAGGTTTGAATTTAGGCTCATTTAGATGAGATCAAATTTTGGGTTGAAATGACCTGGCTTGGATAGACTGTAGAGAGTATGTATGTAGCTACCGTGTGGTTAGACACCTAGCATTCTGTTGGTAAGCGTAACTAAAGCCATTCTGTTGCAGAGAGGGAACCTCTTGGGTTGGGTGCCCAAGAAAAATGTTCTCTTTTCTCTTCCCTGAACCCGTTTGTGTTAGTGATGAACCCATAGACTCAGAGGAAAAGCCCGAGGCTTCTGATCCTCATGCTGGGCTGGTTCCACTCCAGCTCGGGAGCTAATGATAACAGTGAAACAGGATAAAGTAAACTCGACAGGAGGAAGAATTCCTGACCCAACAAACGCACACGTGTCTAACATGGTTACCAGAGGTGTCAATCAACCCACCCAACCCAGGAGAAGCCTGCCAGCCGCTGGGGCGTGAAACGTCTTAGGTATTAATTAAATGCAGGGTGATCAATGGGGAGAAGGTATCGTCCTTATATAACAGCCCTATTAGCCCTGAGTCCTGCAGAATCCTTATTATTTACTGAGCAGCTACAGAATCGCACACAGCCTGTCCTGAAAATAAGATTCATAAAGAGAATCCCCGGATGTGAACACAAGAGCAATGCTCACCAACACACTGATCCAATACGGGGGCCGCCATCAGAAATCATGGGCTCCCGTACTACTTTATACCTGCCAACTATAGTATAATATATAGTATAATAACTATAGTATAATATATAGTATAATAACTATAGCATAATATATAGTATATTAACTATAGGATAATATATAGTATAATAACTATAGTATAATATATAGTATAATAACTATAGTATAATATATAGTATAATAACTATAGTATAATATATAGTATAATAACTATAGGATAATATATAGTATAATAACTATAGCATAATAATAGTATAATAACTATAGTATATATATAACTATAGTATAATATATAGTATAATAACTATAGTATAATATATAGTATAATAACTATAGTATAATATATAGTATAATAACTATAGTATAATATATAGTATAATAACTATAGCATAATATAATATATAGCATAATAACTATAGTATAATATATAGTATAATAACTATAGTATAATATACAGTATAATAACTATAGGATAATATATAGTATAATAACTATAGTATAATATATAGTATAATAACTATAGTATAATATATAGTATAATAACTATAGTATAATATATAGTATAATAACTATAGTATAATATATAGTATAATAACTATAGTATAATATATAGTATAATAACTATAGTATAATATATAGTATAATAACTATAGTATAATATATAGTATAATAACTATAGTATAATATATAGTATAATAACTATAGCATAATATAATATATAGCATAATAACTATAGTATAATATATAGTATAATAATAACTATAGTATAATATACAGTATAATAACTATAGATAATATATAGTATAATAACTATAGTATAATATATAGTATAATAACTATAGTATAATATATAGTATAATAACTATAGTATAATATACAGTATAATAACTATAGTATATACAGTATAATACTATAGGATAATATAGTATAATAACTATAGTATAATATATAGTATAATAACTATAGTATAATATATAGTATAATAACTATAGTATAATATATAGTATAATAACTATAGTATAATATATAGTATAATAACTATAGTATAATAACTATAGTATAATATATAGTATAATAACTATAGTATAATATATAGTATAATAACTATAGTATAATATATAGTATAATAACTATAGTATAATATATAGTATAATAACTATAATATAATATATAGTATAATAACTATAATATAATATATAGTATAATAACTATAGTATAATATATAGTATAATAACTATAGCATAATATAATATATAGCATAATAACTATAGTATAATATATAGTATAATAACTATAGTATAATATATAGTATAATAAATAGTATAATTATAATATATTGGGGCCCCAATGAAAAAATAAACTAAAGGAATGGTCAAATCCCCCGATTACTTGAATTTCTCTCAATAACACCAAAACCGCACCCACAATCTGCCCAAACGCTGAACTCAAAACACTCCCTTGCAATCTCTGACCCCTTACAGCACTCGGATCAGACCACTGCTCTATAGGGGAATCCATCTGCCACCGGACCCCTAACTAAACTCTCCCCCCCCATCCCTTGCTGATGGAGACACAGATTTATCTAACTTAAAGGGGTTGGTCACATTTAAATTAACTGTTAATATGATGTAGAGAGTGATATTCTGAGACAATTTGCAATTGGTTTTCATTATTTATTATTTGTGGTTTTTGACTTATTTAGCTTTTTATTCAGAATCTCCCCAGTTTGCCATTTCATCTCCAAATCCCCCTAGCAACCATGTACTGATATGAATAAGAGACTGGAATATAAATAGGAGAGGCCTGAATAGAAAGAGGAGCAATAAAAAGTAACAATAACAATACATTTGTAGCCTTACAGAGCCTTTGTTTTTAGATGGGGTCAGTGACCCCCATTTGAAAGCTGAACAGAGCTTTTTTTCAAAACCGATACAAAATAAATCATGAAGACCAATTGAAACGTTGCTTAAAATTGACCATTCTAGAACATACTTAAAGGTGAACCACCCCTTTCAGGGCAAAGAACTTCTAACTACATACCTCCCAACATTTTGGAAACAGAAAGAGGGACAAAAAGTTTTGCCGTGCCCATTTTTTGTGGCCACGCCCCCCTAATTACCATGTCCATTTTACAAAATTTGGCAGGATATGAAAAGTTTGAACACATTTATATGGTTTTTATATGTTATTACAGTTTTGCTAATGAAGGTGAATTGCCCTTTAAGCTGTGAGTATTCGTTCTTATCTTATCTAAAACTGTTACAAAAGTATGTTAAGTATGTGTTCTGGGCTGTCTGCCAAGAGCCAATTAAGTTAGAAACTTTGTAACTTTTTTCTGGCTGTTCAGTGCAGCAGATCAAAGAGAAATTCGGGAAATATCAGTACATATCCAGGATTGCGGATTGAGCTCTCAAAACGGGACAGTTGGAAGGTATATGTCATATTATTGTACATGTGCCACCCCGTTTTCTTGTCCATTATTCTTCCATTCACTGCTGGTTCCGACTTAACATTGAAATACTGTTGCATTAGTCAGCTCTCCTCCAGCAGAGACTCCAGTTTACACAATGTTCTATGATTTAACAAAGTCTTTTACGCTAGAGTTTACTTGCCCTTACCCCTCCCCAGCCCTAACTCCAAGTCTGGCTGGAAGAAGACACGGCAGCATAAAATACTAGAAACACACAAACCTTCTCCAGCTAATGACCCCGATACTCGGCATTGTACCATTCATTATTTAAGCAACTAAATAAACAACAGCATAAAATCATTTATTTATGAAGAGAGGTCGCTATTAATCGTTATTGTTGGCAAAGCAAAACGTGAGAAAATGCAGAGTAAATACAATTATATTTTTAAAAAAACCCAATGCGGGAGTCTCTGGGGGCTCTATTATGCCTGGGGCAGAACTCAGGCCAAGTAATAAATGTAAAGACAAGGACAGTAATGGGGAGGAGTAGAGCAGGGGGGCAAAGGTTTTGTGTCCTGGGAAATGGTGAATAATTCTGCAAGTTTTAGTTCAACAGCAGCTTTAACTTTCCCTGGCACAGCTGCTCCTGGATTCCCATTCACTTACACCTACAATTTATCTTTATATCCGTACTTATATCAACCTACTTGATTCTACATTACAGAATAGTATTTCCAGTCTAACCCTTGTGAAAAATGTAACCATCCGACTGTAAATGATAAGGATATTAGAGTCACTGAGGGGTTGTTCTGTGACCATATAAAGGCACAAGGTTGCAGGCTGAGTTATACAGGGAACTCTGAGTATCACTCATGTATTATAAGGGATAATGGACCCCCTACTGTAAATTATAAGGATATTAGAAGTCACTGAGGGGTTGTTCTGTGACCATATAAAGGCACAAGGCTGCAGGCTGAGTTATACAGGGAACTCTGAGTATCACTCGTGTATTATAAGGGATAATGTACCCCCTACTGTAAATGATAAGGATATTAGAGTCACTGAGGGGTTCTGTGACCATATAAAGGCACAAGGCTGCAGGCTGAGTTATACAGGGAACTCTGAGTATCACTCATGTATTATAAGGGATAATGTACCCCCTACTGTAAATGATAAGGATATTAGAAGTTACTGAGGGGTTGTTCTGTGACCATATAAAGGCACAAGGCTGCAGGCTGAGTTATACAGGGAACTCTGAGTATCACTCATGTATTATAAGGGATAATGTACCCCCTACTGTAAATGATAAGGATATTAGAAGTCACTGAGGGGTTGTTCTGTGACCATATAAAGGCACAAGGCTGCAGGCTGAGTTATACAGGGAACTCTGAGGATCACTCATGTTTTATAAGGGATAATGTACCCCCTACTGTAAATAAGGATATTAGAAATCAGTGAGGAGTTCTGTGACCATAGAGTATCTTCGTACTGGTCATGGGGTCATTCTCCATTTTAGTACATTTTTCCTGGCCCGGTACCTATACCTCTCTCTCTCTCTCTCTCTCTCTCCCTCTCTCTCTCTCTCTCTCCTAAATTTATTATTTAGATTGTGTTTCCATCAATCTCAGAATTACACAATCACAACAAGCAGGAGCCACTTTGTGACAATTTGTGATTAAGACAATTTGTGTATCGCCCCAAAACCTTCCATGTTTAATCTGCAAAGGACTTTCATGATCCAGTTTTTTATGAATAGGCGACAGGTCCACTTTAAATGAGTGGATTCTGAATCTTGACTTTGTGGTAAAAACGTCAGAAAGTGAAGTCACTTAATCAATGTAACAAAGTGATTGTGGTCGGAGATAAAGAGCAAGACATGTCTGCCGACGCAGCGCTGCCTTCAACCTTTAATGAGACTATTTCTCTGCAAAATGTCATGTTAATTAGCTGGGAATCTAATTATTAGCTCTTCACATATAACAGTAAAGGCAATGTTTATGGTGTCTGACACCGGACCTGCCAAGAGGTTTTTTCCCCCCAAAGCACCGAGTCGCGACTCTGTCAGTGAGTAAAGCTGAACTGGTCCGACAGGGGAAGGATAGAGAGGAAAGGGCAGTAATGTGAGACACACACAGAGACAATGTCATGTGACTGAGAGTAGCAACGTTATTGGCACATCTTGGAAAGATCAGGCTGTATCCACAAACTTCCATAGGTGGATTACTAGCTAATTACTACTGCTTAAAGGAAAACTAAAGCCCAACAAAAATTCTGTTCCAGCCCAAGCCCCTACACCCGTTTAGCAGTAAAGATCTGTGTCTCCAAAGATGCCCCAGTAGCTCCCCATCTTCTTTTCTGCTGATTCACTGCACATGCTCTGTGCTGCTGTCACTTACTGAGCTTAGGAACCCACTCACAATATACTATATATATATATATATATATATATATATATATATATATATATATATATATATATATATATATATATATTATATATATATATATATGTATATATATATATATATATATGTATATATATATATATATATGTATATATATATATATATATGTATATATATATATATATAGAGAATATAAAATTCACAAGGCCGATTATTAATTAGTTCAAAATCACATTACACGGCAGCATAGAAATCAGTGCAGTCTGAAATTATTAAAGCCACAGTAATGCCAAAAAGTGTTTTAAAAGAATGACAATATAATGCACTGTTGCCCTGCACTGGTAAAACTGGTGTGTTTTCTGCAGAAAAACTGTTATCGTTTATATAAACAAGCTGCTGTGTAGCCATTAGGGCAGCCATTCAAGCACAGGATACACAGTAGATAACAGATAAGTACTACTATAGTTTATATAAACAAGCTGCTGTGTAGCCATGGGGGCAGCCATTCAAGCACAGGATACACAGTAGATAACAGATAAGTACTACTATAGTTTATATAAACAAGCTGCTGTGTAGCCATGGGGGCAGCCATTCAAGCACAGGATACACAGTAGATAACAGATAAGTACTACTATAGTTCATATAAACAAGCTGATGTGTAGCCATGGGAGCAGCCATTCAAGCACAAGGTACACAATGGATCACAGAAGAATTACATTGTATACTAAAAGGCTTATTGATTATATATTGCGTATCCTGTGCCTTTTTCAGCTTTATGGTCCCCATAGACGCGACGATTCTTCTTGCCGAACGACCGATTTTAGCGAAGTCCGACCAATCCTTCAAAATTATCGTGCGGTTAGTGGTATTCGAACGATCGTACATCTTACGATTTTTCGGCCGACATCTGTCAGGAAATTGATCGGCCAGGTCAAAAAATCTTTGTCGGTCCCAGTGCAATGTATCTATGTTTGCAGGGCCCAGCAGGCAGCTCCCCTTTGTTTTCCTGCCAAATTGGTCTTTTTAGTTGATGGTAAATTCGTACGATCGTTCTGAGAAGATATTGGTCTCACGATCAGGATCTGATCTTTTAAAAATCTCAACATCTATGGCCAGCTTTAAACTACAAAGCAGTTTGTTTATATAAACTATTGTAGAGTTTCTGCAACAAACACACCAGTACGAGTGCAGCACAATCTATACATTATATTTTCATTACTTTCATACACTTTAATTTTTTGGTGTTACTGTTCTTTAATGATCAAACCTGTAGCAGTTTCACCTATGAAAAACCTAATTTTACAACTGGTTTGTTGATTTCCAATGACCCCTAAGTTTAGCTTCTCAGCAGCAGCCCAGAGCCCACTGAGCATGTGCAGAGCCACTGACTCACAAAAGAGGCATAACAAAATCCAAGATGGGGAGCTGCTGGGGGCAATTTTGAATTCCTGGGTCATTACTGTTATAGTTCTACTGAATCTCTGGGCTGGTAAAGTAAGTTTAATATAAACAATACAGAATTTCTAACCATATTCATTTTTAGGGTTCATTTGAGGTTATTTGGGAGCAGCTCCAATGAGGCAACGATATGGGGACAAAAGTACTTTTTGGCAAATTCCACCTGCCTCTAAACTTTAAAGGTAACAGTGAATGAACAAGTGTCCTCTCTTGCACAGTTTCTTTTCACATAATAATGTTACAGACAGATAATATCCATATATTAAAGGCTGAAAAGGCTCTCTGAAAGCACTTGAGATAATAATGGTCGGTTAAAAAGGGTGACCTTTCCAATGGAGGCTGTAATGAGATGTTTCCCTATCACTTCTGCTACTTCATTGGATGACATTTCTGTTTTTTCCTACATTTTCATCCACGGTATTATTTTAAGTAGAACTATACTATTAGAGGTGGGTTTCAGTACTGAGCAGCAAACTCTTCTGTGATTAATTCCAATGGGTAAAGATTTTTCTTGTTTTTTCTGTCTGTTTTATCTCTGGGAAGGGAGTGTGACTGTGGGATAGCAGGTATAGTAGGGAGAGATGGTGCCTATAGTAACAGTGGATAATAGTCTCTGGGAAGGGAGTGTGACTGTGGGATAGCAGGTATAGTAGGGAGAGATGGTGCCTATAGTAACAGTGGGATAATAGTCTCTGGGAAGGGAGTGTGACTGTGGGATAGCAGGTATAGTAGGGAGAGATGGTGCCTATAGTAACAGTGGATAATAGTCTCTGGGAAGGGAGTGTGACTGTGTGATAGCAGGTATAGTAGGGAGAGATGGTGTCTATAGTAACAGTGGGATAATAGTCTCTGGGAAGGGAGTGTGACTGTGGGATAGCAGGTATAGTAGGGAGAGATGGTGTCTATAGTAACAGTGGGATAATAGTCTCTGGGAAGGGAGTGTGAATGTGGGATAGCAGGTATAGTAGGGAGAGATGTGTCTATAGTAACAGTGGATAATAGTCTCTGGGAAGGGAGTGTGACTGTGGAATAGCAGGTATAGTAGGGAGAGGTGGTGCCTATAGTAACAGTGGATAATAGTCTCTGGGAAGGGAGTATGACTGTGGGATAGCAGGTAAAGTAGGGAGAGATGGTGCCTATAGTAACAGTGGGATAGTAGTCTCTGGGAAGGGAGTGTGACTGTGGGATAGCAATTATAGTAGGGAGAGATGTGTCTATAGTAACAGTGGATAATAGTCTCTGGGAAGGGAGTGTGACTGTGGAATAGCAGGTATAGTAGGGAGAGATGGTGTCTATAGTAACAGTGGGATAATAGTCTCTGGGAAGGGAGTGTGACTGTGGGATAGCAGGTATAGTAGGGAGAGATGGTGTCTATAGTAACAGTGGGATAATAGTCTCTGGGAAGGGAGTGTGACTGTGGGATAGCAGGTATAGTAGGGAGAGATGGTGTCTATAGTAACAGTGGATAATAGTCTCTGGGAAGGGAGTGTGACTGTGGAATAGCAGGTATAGTAGGGAGAGATGGTGTCTATAGTAACAGTGGGATAATAGTCTCTGGGAAGGGAGTGTGACTGTGGGATAGCAGGTATAGTAGGGAGAGATGGTGTCTATAGTAACAGTGGATAATAGTCTCTGGGAAGGGAGTGTGACTGTGGGATAGCAGGTATAGTAGGGAGAGATGGTGTCTATAGTAACAGTGGATAATAGTCTCTGGGAAGGGAGTGTGACTGTGGGATAGCAGGTATAGTAGGGAGAGATGGTGCCTATAGTAACAGTGGATAATAGTCTCTGGGAAGGGAGTGTGACTGTGGATAGCAGGTATAGTAGGAGAGATGGTGTCTATAGTAACAGTGGATTAATAGTCTCTGGAAGGGAGTGTGACTGTGGGATAGCAGGTATAGTAGGGAGAGATGGTGTCTATAGTAACAGTGGATAATAGTCTCTGGGAAGGGAGTGTGACTGTGGGATAGCAGGTATAGTAGGGAGAGATGGTGTCTATAGTAATAGTGGATAATAGTCTCGGGAAGGGAGTGTGACTTGTGGGATAGCAGGTATAGTAGGGAGAGATGGTGTCTATAGTAACAGTGGGATAATAGTCTCTGGGAAGGGAGTGTGACTGTGGGATAGCAGGTATAGTAGGGAGAGATGGTGAGTATAGTAACAGTGGATAATAGTCTCTGGGAAGGGAGTGTGACTGTGGGATAGCAGGTATAGTAGGGAGAGATGGTGTCTATAGTAACAGTGGACAATAGTCTCTGGGAAGGGAGTGTGACTGTGGGATAGCAGGTATAGTAGGGAGAGATGGTGCCTATAGTAACAGTGGATAATAGTCTCTGGGAAGGGAGTGTGACTGTGGGATAGCAGGTATAGTAGGGAGAGATGGTGTCTATAGTAACAGTGGATAATAGTCTCTGGGAACGGAGTGTGACTGTGGGATAGCAGGTATAGTAGCGAGAGATGGTGCCTATAGTAACAGTGGGATAATAGTCTTTGGGAAGGGAGTGTGACTGTGGGATAGCAGGTATAGTAGCGAGAGATGGTGCCTATAGTAACAGTGGATAATAGTCTCTGGGAAGGGAGTGTGACTGTGGGATAGCAGGTATAGTAGGGAGAGATGGTGTCTATAGTAACAGTGGATAATAGTCTCTGGGAAGGGAGTGTGACTGTGGGATAGCATAGCAGGTATAGTAGGGAGAGATGGTGCCTATAGTAACAGTGGATAATAGTCTCTGGGAAGGGAGTGTGACTGTGGGATAGCAGGTATAGTAGGGAGAGATGGTGCCTATAGTAACAGTGGATAATAGTCTCTGGGAAGGGAGTGTGACTGTGGGATAGCAGGTATAGTAGGGAGAGATGGTGCCTATAGTAACAGTGGATAATAGTCTCTGGGAAGGGAGTGTGACTGTGGGATAGCAGGTATAGTAGGGAGAGATGGTGTCTATAGTAACAGTGGGATAATAGTCTCTGGGAAGGGAGTGTGACTGTGGGATAGCAGGTATAGTAGGGAGAGACGGATCTGTTACATTAGTGATGTGCAACATACAGCCCTTTATTTTTTGCTCAAATTGAACCCCAGCACCCACCAATGAAAGAAGGAACCATAGGCTGGGCAGTGTCTCTTTATAAAGGCAACAGAGATTGGTTGACTTATGACCTTCCTCTAGATCAGTTAATACTAGGTCAGAATAAGTTTAAACATATAGTTGGATTTTATTGGCGAGTGTTTTGTCAATTTACAACTACTACATAACTATGACAAGGAGTCTGGCCTATGATGTATGACGCAGCAAATACCCCAGAGGAGACTTATGAGTGATGAGAAACACAGAGTAGCTCTAGAAGCATTTGGCTCTTGAAGTAATTTGCTCTCCTTGTTTATAAGAAGCTGGCGATTATCTTATTTGCTTTGGCTGATTCTAACGAACATAAAAACAAATGGAGATCAACCAATCTAGCTAATGCGGATAGCAGTAATTAAACATAATTTGGTTGAGTTTATACTTAAAGCTGTTATAGAGCAAGAGGATTAATTAGGCAAACTCAAACTAAAACAGAGAGCAATACATTGGAAACATTATGATCTTAAAAGGTATTGAACCTGGTCACCTTCACTTAGTTTTTAATCTTAATACAACGTGGATATTTGTGATTTTTGGGAGGGTTGATGACAGACTATTTAATATAAGATGCAAATGGGGTAAAGTCATAAAACTCCCAAAGTTTTGGTCACTTGCCTGTCCAACATCTCCTCGTGTGAGTAAAATTCATTGGGACCAGTTAGTCACATTCTCATGGGTCTTTACCTAAAGATGCAATGGGTCCACGAGTTGGTTTAATGATTGACAAGATCTCGATTTTCATTATTTTGGGTCAGGGGCAAATCAGACATTTGGGGTACTTAGAGGTCAGTTCAACCGATGGACTTTGAGTCACCGTTGACCTAAAACACTCAGTGCCTACCAATTGCCTAACTGTCAGATGAGCCAGAAGATGTACATCACCAACAGATCACAGGTCCTGATATAGAGTGGCTTTGTCTGCATCTCGCTTTATTGTTGACATGTTTCCCAATGTGCCACCACATTGCTCTACTGTCACCATCTTATCCTTATTTATTACATCTTTCCGTGCTGTAATCATTTTGTCCTGATCTTTCCATATTGCCCTATTGTCCTGCTTTTATCTTGCCCTCCACTTTGCCCTACTACTGACCCTACTGGGCTCATTTTCATATACTGTCTCCTCTTTCTATGGTCATTTTGTCCTACTATTGTCACTTTGCTTTACTCCATCTCCCCTACTGTTGTCATGTTGTCCCACTATGGTCATCTTGATTTACTGCTGCAATATTACTTTACTATCACTATTTTGTTGCGATGCCTCCATCTTGCCCTACTGTCACCATCTTGGTTGACTGCTGCCATCACTATCACTATTATGATGCTCCATGTTGCCCTACAGTTGACATCTCATTGTGCTGCTGTGATCTTGCCCTTTAAATATCTTGGATTGCTACACATTGTAACACCCCAACACATGAATTCTACCTACAACCACTAATCTCTGGGACATCCTTAAAGGAGAAGGAAAGCTACTGAAGTAGTTTATTGCCAATAGATTAGCTACAATAGTGCAGCTATAACACTATATTTATTCTGCAGAATGCTATACCACAGCTGAGTAAACAGCTCAAGAAGCTCTGTTTGTTTAGGATAGCAGCTGCCATATTAGCTTGGTGTGACATCACTTCCTGCCTGAGTCATTCCCTCCTCACTCATAGCTCTGGGCTCAGATTACAGCAGGGAGAGAAGATGGGAGAAAGGAAAGAGGAGAGGAGCAAACTGAGCATGCTCAAGCCCTAGCCCTGGAGGTTTCAGCTGAAAACAGGAAGTCCGATACAGAAGCCCATGAGTACTCAATAGAAGGAAAGAAATGTGGTGTTTCTTTTGACAGAGGACTCAGAGCAGCATTACTTTGAGGGTTTACTGGTGTATTTATATAGACCTTTCTGATAAAGCTTACTTCATTTTAGCCTTTTCTTCTTCTTTAAATTGAAAGTTCTTGGCCAGTTGCCTCTATCTGAACTCTCCTAAGACAGCAGCCTAAGCCTCTCCTGTAAACGGCACATCCGTCTGCGACATGGACATTTGTCTTCTCAATCTGAAAACAAGGCGTCTCATTTTATACCCGTGTTGCATTTAGAGCAGCACTTTTGTATAACCACTCACCGTAATTCTATGTCAGTTTGGCCTGACTGTGGTGTTGGCAGAGAAATAACATGCTGAACATTCAGCTCTGAAGACCAAATATTAGCAGGAACAATGGGGTTCCCCTACTGGTTTATGACCTGCACAGCAAGCCAATTTGTTGTACATCTTAATAAAGGTGGCCATTGACGCACAGATAAAATCATACAGAACTCATTTTCGTACATACAGTAATTGGACGCGTATCGTATATACTCGAGTATAAGCCGTCCCGAGTATAAGCCGAGGTACCTAATTTTACCTCCAAAAACTGGGAAAGCTTATTGACTCGACTATAAGCCTAGGGTGAGAAATGCAGCAGCTTCTGGTAAGTTTCAATCAAAAAATTTAGGTTTTCTGCTCCCATTGGAGATGCCGGCGACCATTCTTGGACGCCGGCGAATATTCTTGGAGACTATTCTTAGGCACTGGCGACTATTCTAAGGCGCCGACTACTATTCTTAGGCGCGGGCGACTGTTCTTAGGCGCGGGCGACTATTCTTAGATGCGGGCGACTATTCTTAGATGCCGGCGACTATTCTTAGATGCCGGCGACTATTCTTAGATGCCGGCGACTATTCTTAGATGCCGGCGACTATTCTTAGGCGCCGGCGACCGTTTTTGCACTTGACCCGAATATAAGCCGAGGTAGAGTTTTTCAGCATATTTTGGGGGCTGAAAAACTCGGCTTATACTCGAGCATATACGGTATATGGTGGAAGACGAGCCAACTGATATCAGCAGAAGACTTGGATCGTTGATCAGGCTGGCCGGAAAATTTTGATTAGCCGCCTTTGAAGGCTCAATTGTCAGATACAAGTAGAATTCTATTCTATTGTTTCTATAGGAATAGGAAACATGAACGCTAATTAAATTCATAAATTAAAGACAATGCTAATGATGGCGCCGTGAGCAGAGGTTTCAGTGGCTAATAACAGGGAAATGCATTGTGGGAAATAACCCCAATATCTTTTTCCCCAGCGTTTTTCAAGCAAACTCAAGGCATTAAATCATTATACATCTTTATAAATACATTTTAAACAGCGGTAGAAAGGCGACAATGTGAACTGCATTTTAAAGAGGTTGTTCAACTTTGAGTTAACTGTTCGTATGATGTAAAGTGTGAAATTCTGAGACAATTGGTTTTTTATTATGTATGGTTTTTGAGTTATTTAGCTTTTTATTCAGCAGCTCTCCAGTTTGTAATTTCAGCAATCTGGTCGCTAGGGTCCAAATTGCCCTAGCAACCATGCATTGATTTAAATAAGAGACTGGAATATGAATAGGAGAGGCCTGAATAGAAAGAGGAGCAAGAGCAATACACTTGTAGCCTTACAGAGCTTTTGTTTTTAGATGGGGTCAGTGACCCCCATTTAAAAGCTCGAAAGAGTCAGAAGAAAAAGACAAATAATTAAAACACTAAAACAAACAAATAATGAAGACAAACTGAAAAGCTGCTTAGAATTGGCCATTCTGTAACATATTAAAAGTTACCTAAAAAGGTCAACCACCCCTTTAATGTCACTTTTTGGCAGATCTCCATCATTAAAAATATACCGGTACCCCTTAAAGGACATGTAAAGCCTACATTTTCCTACCATGTATATAAGTTGGGCATATCTCCCCCAGCCAAATGGCATTATTTGTACTGCATTCATCCCTCCATCTGGCAGTCATTACATTTCCCTAAAACAAATACAGCTTCACCCCCCAGCCATTTTCCCTCTGACACACAATCAGTGCATTTATATCTGCAAACAGCACATATGAGATGTAAAGTTCATGCAAATAAAGAATGCCGGCTAACACAGGCAGAATTTACTATGATGACAAGTCCTGCTTGGATTGAGCACTGTAATGGTTACTCTGAGCTCAGGAGAGGAGTTAGGATTTAAAAATAGGAGCAGACAACTAGTGCAGAGTTTCTATGGACACCAGCAATGCCATCTTTTCATTGGCTGCTAGACTGGAGTGTGTGTTTATAAATCTGAGTTGAGAAGAACTGAGCATGCTCATGAGCCAACAGCCAAAGGAAATTCCCAAGGGAGGGGGCAGAGTGGGTTAGAGGAGCAGAAGGAATCCTAAGAGATTAACGGGATGCTGCAACCTTACTATTAAAGGGAAACTAAAGTCTAAAATAGAATAAAGCTACAAATGCTGTACTTTGTATACTAAACATACAGCAAGACTGATTAATAATCAGAATATACAGACTGCACTGGGTCTGAGGATACAAATCTCGACACAGTCGCCGGCTGCTTTATAGGGAAACAAACAAAGCTGCTCAAGCTCTCGGAAGTAAGGTAGGGGGGCTCCCCCCTGCCTTTTGAAAGTATGATTGTTTACCTGCAGAGCAGTTAGGGACGGTCTGAAGTTTCCTATCTGCAGCTGTCAGAGCAAGTAAAACGAAGGGGGAATTTCACTGCATACAGTTAGGTTTCTTATAAAAATGGTACACATTTTTTAATTAGGATGTATTAGAGATAGATTTCTTTTTCATTAAAGAAAGTAAAAATGGGATTTTATT
This sequence comes from Xenopus laevis, assembly GCF_017654675.1. Classification (NCBI taxonomy): domain Eukaryota; kingdom Metazoa; phylum Chordata; class Amphibia; order Anura; family Pipidae; genus Xenopus; species Xenopus laevis. The sequence continues at coordinate 157,729,564 of NC_054381.1, forward strand.
TTTTGCCTTTACATCCCCTTTAACCTTTGAACAACCAGAATGGCAGGTATTTAGAGATTTCAAAGAGGCTCTTCAGTGATTACATTTTTGCGTGGAGCGTTTACATGTCCTTTAATAAAAGTGCTTTTATCAGTAGACATGGCGGACCTCCCACACTTTGATCAACTTGATGTCCCTTTCTCATACCTAAAGATCTACAGTATAGGAGGCAACTCTGCACTGTACATGGAAAGCAAAGCAATATTTCTTGCCGTGTGATTGTAAAAGCCCTTACCTTTGGCACTCTCCAGCATGAAGAATGAGTTCCTGGTTGTCCTTGGCATTAATAGTGAGCTCATGCTCCGTTGAGTTGAAGACATCAAAGAGTAGGTGGCACTGCCTTGTGCTGCAGGGGGCACAGAACATAGGGATAAGCAATCAGCAAAATCATTAGGAGGGTACTGAACTCTGAATCTTATGCTATACTGTCCATCAGCTGGTTCTACAACCCAATTGGTTAAAAAGAACAGTATTAATACAATACAATAGTATTCTACCAAAGATAGCGAATTATAAGGCGATAGCTTTAATAAGAGCCATAGAGTGTCTGTCCCTACTTATATCACCCTAGTAAAGTAACTCCAGACAAGTGTCTTACGGGCAGATTTATTAAGGGTAAAAAATTTTCAAATTTTTTGTTTGGTGTTAAACATCAAACATTCGAATATTAATCACTCAATTCGAATGTAAATTCCAGTGTGAGATTTATCAGACCTTGACCATGAAAACAGTCCTAATTTGACTATTCACCACCAAAAACCTGCCAAATTAATTTACAAGTCAATGGCAGAGGTCCACTGACTCATTTGAATATGTTAATTGCCTTCCTGACATTCGAGTTTTTCTTGGAGGAAAATTAAATTCGAGTTTTGTTCGTATGTTCGATAACCAGAACCAAGCAACTAAACGGTGAGCTGCAGCCTATCTGTATTCAATTCTGTTCATATTCAATTCGAATACGAAACAAATTTTCAGATTGTTCCCATTCAACCGAATTTTAGGAATGTTTTCATAAATAACCTCCCATTCGTATTGCGAGTACATTTGAATTTATTAGAGCAAAAATCAATTCGACCTTTAACAAATCTGCCCATTAGTGTCACATTAGCGTGACGCCAAGTGAGGAAAGCAGATGGTTATTTTTGAATTCCAGGGTTGAAGGCAAGTTTTGTATAACAATTAGATGTATTGTCAATAGAGCCTCCTGTAGGCTGCCAGTCCTCATAGATGTTACCAATCAAAGCTCTCATTTCCAAATTCGAATTTTCAAGGGTATTTTTCAGTGAAAAAAAAAAAAAAAACTCAAATTTTTTCAAGATTTATTATACCCCCGAAGATGGAAATAGCTCAAATCCGAAAATACACCATTGAAAACTTGTCGAGGTCATGTAGAAGTCAATGGCGGAGGTCCCTTGAACCATTTGAAGATGTTACTAGCCTTCATGATGTTCAAGTTTTTTTCAGTGGGTTTCACTTGTAAACTCGATCAATTTGAGCGATTTGAGTTTTTTCACGCGAAAAACTCAATCAACTCAAGTTTTCGGGTTGTTCAACCTGAGTTCACTGATTCGATTAGAAGTTTTGCATAAAATCGGAAACAATTCGAGTTTATTCAAGGTCTAAAAAAGCTCAGAGGCTCTAAAATTCAACCTTTGATAAATAAACATGGATAAAAATGGTTAGGGAGCCAACTAATTCACTGATTCGATTAGAAGTTTTGAATAAAACGGGAAACCATTTGAGTTGTGAGTTCATTATAGTTTATTCAAGGTCTAAAAAAGCTCAGGAGGCTCTAAAATTTGACCTTTGATAAATAAACCCTTAATGTGGCTCATGGATAAAACTGGTTATGGACCCCTGCATTAGGGAGAATCCTCACCTTGTTGCAGGTAGGGTACTGACACGGGTGAAAAACACTGAAGGTTCCACATCCACATGAAGGCCAAGAGACAGGTTCCTGTAGTATCCTTCCACATGCCCTGGGCCTCCGGAGTACTTAAAGTTTAGAATTCCTTCCAGTGTCTGTAAATGAAGCAGAACAGAACATTGATTACTAGACATACAATAAGGAAGCAGGTTGTTCACCCTACACACACAATGGCTCCCAGTCCATCCAATTGGCTTTGTTGGAATCTTACAGTATGTGGTATGCATAAAGTCAGTGCCAATGCTTAATATTTTATTGGCCAAAAGATTATCATAGTAAATCATTGGGTACAGTTGCCCTCTGGCATCCTGCCTAGGGTTTCATTTACATCAGTGATCCTCAACCAGTGGCTCATGAGCAACATGTTCCTCGCAAAACCCCTTGTATGTTGCTCCCAGTGGCCTTAAAGCACAAGCTTATTTTTGAATTCCAGGCTTGGAGGATAGTTTTAGTTGCATAAAACCAGATGTACTGCCAAACAGAGTCTCCTGTAGGCTACCAGTCCACGTATGGGGCTACCAAATAGTCAATTACTGCCCTTAATTGCTAAACATTTAGGCCGAACCACAAAATCCTTTGCAAAAGATTTGGCCAAATACTGAACCGAATCCGAATTTGCATATGCAATAGGATAGGAAGGGGAAAACATTTTTTACTTCCTTGTTTTGTGACAAAAAGTCACATGATTTCCCTCCCCGCATATGCAAATTAGGATTTGGATTGGCCGGGCAGAAGGATTTGGCTGAATCCTGAATCCTGGATTTGTTGCATCCCTACTTCTGTTGCTCCCCAACTTTTTTTACGTTTGAATGACGCTCATGAGTAAAAAAAAACATTGAAGACCCCCGATATATATTAAAAGCACCCCTGTTTGTCTTAGTGTTGTGTATAACATGTAAGTCACTGCCTATACAACAGGCAGTCTGAACTGGAAAACTGGTTCTTATCTATTGCCCCGTTTCACAGGCATTTCTGGAAACAGTAGTGAGCCTGTCACCCAGACACAAAAATCTGTATAATAAAAGTCCTTTTCAAATTAAACATGAAATCCAATTTCTATATTTTATTAAAGCATTCATAGCTCTTGTAAGCTCAGTTAAAAATCTCAGCTGTCAATGGGGAACTGCCACAAAAATGAAAATTTAATTTAAATTCCTCATACTGAAATAAGAAGCTTTATAAATAAAATCAATTAAAAATTCTGTACCATTTCTGAAATAATTAAGTTTATCTTCACTATTCCTCTCTCAGCATTTGTTTCTCTTCATTCTCTCTTCATGCAGCAGTTGGGTGTCAGATATTCACTGACAGTTAGAGCCAATATATCTTATAGGGGGGCTCCTTTTGCCTAGAAGATGTATTAGAGGTCACTCTATTAAACTCACCAGACATCATGTCTCTCTACATGCAGAATTTGTGCAAAAGGCAGTTATTTTGTTAGATTTTGTTTGTACTGGAATCAGTTATTTGAGTGAGTATCTGACACCCAACTGCTGCATGAAGACAGAATAAAAGAGAAACAAATGCTGAGAGAGGGAAAGTGAAGATGAACTTGATTATTTCAGAAACAATGCAGAATTTTTAATTGATTGTGCAATAGTTCCCCTTTAAGATTACAATGTCAAAGGCAGCAATCCATCAAGAAAGCAAATGGTGTGTCTCCTTAGCCTTTAACCAAAATAAGCTACATTCCAGATGCCGTGGAAGATTTTTTTTTCCGTTTTTACCGGCCGGCTTGCATGGTAATCAACACAAGGCTAATTACGATCTGGAGGCAAGTGGTTTATTATATTTGTTTTTCCATTGTAAAATTATTATTGCACTGACAACATCACATTCCATACAAATGAAACTGTGATGCACAATGGGAGAGGGAAATTGGTTGAAGACAGTGGAGTCAATTGGGGTCTGCACCCTGCCCACTGGCTTCCAGTTTTGGCAAATCTGAAATAATTAGGGGGTTTTCACTGCTCCGGTATTTACATGGGGTGTCTAGTTGGATTTAATTCTGATACTGTGCTGTCTAAGGGAATCAATATGGCACCTCAATCATGCCATATGTATAAATGCAAATATACAGAGAAGGAATGTTCTGGGCACACAATAAGCTATACCCTCATACTGTACTGTCTAAGGGAATCAATATGGCACCTCCCTCCTCCCATATGTATAAATACAAATATACAGAGAAGGAATGTTCTGGGCACACAATAAGCTATACCCTCATACTGTACTGTCTAAGGGAATCAATATGGCACCTCCTCCTCCCATATGTATAAATACAAATATACAGAGAAGGAATGTTCTGGGCACACAATAAGCTATACCCTCATACTGTACTGTCTAAGGGAATCAATATGGCACCTCCTCCTCCCATATGTATAAATACAAATATACAGAGTAGGAATGTTCTGAGCACACAATAAGCTATACCCTCATACTGTACTGTCTAAGGGAATCAATATGGCACCTCCCTCCCATATGTATAAATACAAATATACAGAGAAGGAATGTTCTGGGCACACAATAAGCTATACCCTCATACTGTAATGTCTAACGGAATCAAAATGGCACCTCCCTCCTCCCATATGTATAAATACAAATATACAGAGAAGGAATGTTCTGGGCACACAATAAGCTATACCTTCATACTGTACTGTCTAAGGGAATCAATATGGCACCTCCAACCTAGAGCCCTATGCATATCTGTGGATGAACCTGAACATGGTGTTACTTCTATGCTCAAGTGATAGGAGAATAAATGCAGGTGTCACTATAATGATGATTTATGCCGGAATAAGCAATTTATGATCCAATCTTATCATTTGCAAGCGTAGGTAAATGTAGCGCTGTGCGGAGCAAATTTTCAGGGCCAATTTAATTTAGCAGTGAAGGTCAAGAGCTATAAAGTGACTGGGATATGAAGCAAAGTGACCCTGGGTCGGCAGCCTTGGCTCGGAACACCGTGACCACTGAGTCATTACTGAAAGCCATCACTGCGCAAGAAAGAGACGCCGGCCTCTCACACTGGGAGTGAGATTTTATTGCACAGTTTTGGGAAATTGCTTAGAATGACATTTTCTTTTGTTATTTAAAAAAAACTTCCCCTTTAACAGAGCAGTTTAACCTGAGATCATTAGATGGAGCAGGAGGGATACATTTCTGTTGCACTATCTGTTCCCTCGACAAGAAATCCTACATTTACCCCGGGGCCAATCTTCTACCAAGTCACATGAAAAAGATTCCAGGAAAATGACAGTCACTGACCTGGAATATTATTCATCGCTACTGGCGGGCGCACAACAGCAATGGCGTGTGATGTGCAGGGAATCCATTTTCTGCCAAGTGCCAGCAACTCCCTGACAGCCAATATCTTACAGGTCAATTGGACTCTCGCTGTCGCCTCAACAGCAAAACCAGCATAATGGGGGCAAAGAATGCAGATTAATTCTGCCCATCATTTTGCCCTGTTAGTAAATGAGGCCGGAAGTGTTGCCTTTCCCTGAATTAAAGGAGAACTAAAGCCTAACTAAAGAAGTAGGTAGAAATGTTGTACATGATGTTTTGTGCTTCTGTACCAGCCCAAGGCAACCACAGCCCTTTAGCAGTAAAGATCTGTGCCTCCAAAGATGCCCCAGTAGCTCCCCATCTTCTTTTCTGCTGATTCACATGCTCTGTGCTGCTGTCACTTACTGAGCTTAGGGACCCACTCACAATATACAGTACACATAGAATAGAAATGTCACAATATAAGGCTGATTAGTAATTAATACACATAATTACTACATGGCAGCACAGAAACCAGTGCAATTAGCATCAGAATTGAATAATCAGCAAACCTGTAGCATCAGCTTATATTACAGCCAGGGAAGCTCATTTTCTGCTGGATAATTAGTGACGAGCCCTAAGTTTAGCTTCTCAACAGCCAATCAGAGCCCACTGAGCATGTGAGTGTCACAGACACTTTCCAAGATGGTGACCCCCTGTGACAAGTTACACTTTCCAAGATGGTGACCCCCTGTGACAAGTTTGAAGTCCTGGATCATTGCTGCTATATAAAATATGCCATTTTTAGCCATATTAATTTTAAGGGTTTAGTTCTCCTTTAAACTGCCCTCTCAGAATGGGAACCCGAGCTTTCATCCACTGCCTGGGGCCCCCCTTTCTGTCCCTGTACAATCTGCTGATCAATGAGCCGGCAGTTGCCCTTGTGCACACACACTGACAGTCACCACTGGCCCTGGCTAAATATAGACTATGGCAAGCCTGTAGGGACATAAATAATGCAGGGACTATTTGATTTTTCTCTGCTCTCAGCCAAGCAATTCCTGCAGAAGAATAGAAACCTTTCCATACGTTCAACAGCGATTAGAGAGGAGCTAAAAATAGTACGAAGCAGCGAGGAAGAGACCAAGTGAAGAGAGGGGGCCTGCCTCCAGGCTGTTAGATAAACTGAGGCATTAACTGGCAGTTGAATAGCGGGTCAGGTGGCAGATGGGATAACAGCACGAACGGAATGAGTTTAATATTTTGAATCCCCGATGCCTTTCACCCCTGTATGCTGGTGTAGGGCTATGTACAAAGGCATGGCGTATATGAGATCATATTACTAAGCCAATGTCAAGGTTTTGGGAAGGAATCAGGTCAATCCCTACTCCCTCCTCAACACAATCCTAATGGTTTGATATTTGACCTTCTTAAATTCCTGGTGCCTCAACACAACATGTCCAACTCCACCTTCTCCCCTTCATGGTCTCCATACCGACTCTCTCCTTCTCCATATTTATTTATACAGGCATGAGACCTGTTACCCACAATACTCAGGACCTGGGGCTTTCTGGATAACAGATCTTTCCGTAATTTGGATCTTCATACCTTAACTCTACTAGAAAACATTAAATAAACCCAAATAGGTTGGTTTTGCTTCCAATAAGGATTAATTATATCTTAGTTGGGATCAAGTACAAGCTACTGTTTTATTGTTACACAGAAATAATCATTTGGATTATTTCGATAAAATGGAGTCTATGGGAGATGGCCTTTCTGTAATTCAGAACTTTCTGCATAGCGGGTTTCCAGATAACGATTCCCATACCTGTATAATAAATGGAACACATTTTACCCAGGTACAGTAACCCAAGCAACCAATAAGATGTCCTCATTTAAACCGGTGCCCAGTAAATGCTACCTGCTGAATGGTTGCCATAGGTCAAGAGAAGTTTTCCTTATGACATAACCTCCTACGTCTCCTCCCAACCATGTGACCTAGCAGCCCCCCCCCAAAACTTTGGGAAGCCTCAAGTCCCAGTCACTGAATGCCACAGTAACAGAACGCCTGTGAGGTCTCCTGACAAGGTTCAACTCTAGAGATCCTGGGGAGATGTGACTGCAGGAAGCCCTGCTTGGTGGTATCTTCTATCTCCTGGGATCTGCATGGGCACATCAATGTGGTACCACAGTGGGAGGTACTCAGGTAGTGGTCAGTTTAATTCAGTGGTTCCCAACCAGTGGCCCATGAGCAACATGTTCCTCACCAACCCCTTGGATGTTGCTCCCACTGGCCTCAAAGCAGGTGCTTATTTTTGAATTCCAGGCTTGGAGGCAGGTTTTAGTTGTATAAAAACCAGATGTACTGCTAAACAGAACCTCCTGTAGGCTGCCAGTTCACATAGGGACTACCAAATAGCCAATCACATCCCTTAATTGCCCCCCCCCAGGGACTTTTCATGCTTGTGTTGCTCTCCAAGTTTGAATGTGGCTCATGGGTAAAAAACAGTTGGGGATCCTTAGTTTAATTGCTTAAAGGGGAACTAAACTCATTCTAAAATAGAATAATGCTAGAAATGTTGTATTTTGTATTCTAAACATAAACATGTACTTACTGCATCAGAAGCCCAATTCAACAAATGATTTATGTTTTCAAAGTTGCCTGCAGGGGGTCACCATCTTGTAACTTTGTTAAAAATCTTTGCAAGACCAAGACTACGCACATGCTCAGTGCCGTCTGGGCTTCAGTTGGGAGGTTAAGCTTAGGGATCATCATAAATTATCAAAACAGCACAAGTCAAATAATATCTGCCATAGAAGCCGATACAGCAAGACTGATTAATAATCAGAATATACAGACTGCACTGGGTCTGCCGATACAAATCTCTACACAGTCGCCGGCTGCTCTACAGGGAAACAAACAAAGCTGCTCAAGTAAGGTGTGGGGGCTCCCCCTGCAGTCTGAAAGTATGATTGTTTCCCTGCAGAGCAGTTATGGACCATCTGAAGTTTCTTATCCTCAGCAGCCAGAGCAAGTAAAACGAAGGGGGAATTTAATTGCATACAGGCAGGTTTATTATCAAAACGGTACACATTTTTTAATCAAAATATATTGGAAATTTTTCATTAAAGAAAGTAAAAATGAGATTTAATTTTTTTTGTCTTTACATCCCCTTAAATATCTGTTTGTCTTGTGGGCGTATTGGCTGGTTTAACCCCAATTGTATTTCCATAAAAGAAGAAGACTATAGAAAGAAATGGATGAAGCAGGAGACATCAGCATTCAGCGAGAAAGCCGGTCCCATAATCCACCACCCCCCAATGATTCAATTTGCACGGCATCTCCTTAACATCAACTGATCACTTGCTGCTCTTAGAGAAAGAGAAGCAAAGAAAGTGTGCTTGGTGCTAAACACTGAATAAACAGAAATGGCACCTGGAGAAAATGGAACAGAGAATCAATTTGTTGTAAATGAGTGGCGGAGTCAGTCTGCAGCTGCCAAGCTACAAGTCGTACAGCTAACAGAGATAACGACTCCAGAGGCCAGCACTAACACAAGCACAACTTTAGTCCTTCTCTTCACTTAACTAAAGACTAACACCTATGCACAGCTTACACCAAAGGCCCCCTCACAATAACACCCACTCTCCCCAATAAGGCCCCACTCCCATGTATTATTAAAGGCAGAGTAATGAGGTTGTGGGCACCATTTATCTGTCATCAGATGGAAATCGTGTCAACGAGAAAATATAGTAACCATGAATTCTATACTAGATCATAATGAGCAGCCAAAGGTAACTGCTGATAGTAGCATGACAATAGATAGAGTTATTAGAAATACACGTGTATTTCCATTAGACACACAGATATTTTTTAAATGGTCCGGTCTTCAGTTTACAAGTATAAGTGCAGATGCTGGGAGCTGTAGTTTAAAGGAGAAGGAAAGCTACCAAAGCAGTTTATTGCCAATAGATTAGTCACACTAGTGCAAGCTATAAGAGTATTTGTATTCTGCAGAATGATTTAGCAAACTGTTTGTTTAGAATAGCAGCTGCCATATTAGCTTGGTGTGACATCACTTCCTGCCTGAGTCTCTCCCTGCTCACGCATAGCTCTGGGCTCAGATTACGGTATGGAGAGGAGGAGGAGGGAGGGGCTGGGCTCAGATTACGGTATGGAGAGGAGGGGGGAGGGGGCAAAGAGAGGGGGAGAGGAAAAGAGGAGCAAACTGAGCATGCTCAAGCCCTAGCCCTGGAGGTTTAAGCTGAAAACAGGAAGTCTGATACAGAAGCCCATGAGTACACAATAGAAGGAAAGAAATGTGCTGTTTCTTTTGACAGAGGACTCAGAGCAGCATTACTTTGAGGGTTTACTGGTGTATTTATATAGACCTTTCTGATAAAACTTACTTTTAGCCTTTCCTTCTCCTTTAAGAAACCTTTGGTGATCCCTGACAAATCATTGTCTATTACAGGGTCGCACCAGAACAAACACCACTGACCCTCAATCCATTTATCATTCACTAACCATCATGTGTGTTTAAATTTAGAATCCACTGACACAGCGACACTTTTCTTTGCTCTCTATTTATATTGTCACTGACAAGATTTAATGATCATTGATGCCTAAACACCCATGTGACCTCTATTGAGCCGCCTCAAATAACATGACTTATTTATCCCTAACATCCTAGGGGTCATCTGTGTATTCACAAGAGGCGTGTAAAGGAATTCTCACAAATCTATTGCAATCATCAGCTCACAAATGTAACAGAGGTTTCCTGACATAATGGAGGGGCGCCCCAAGTGCCCCTCCATTATGTGTCCCTCAACAGTGTTACAGGTGCCCCTCAACAGTGTTACAGGTATATATAAATTTGGGGTAACAGTCACCCTGCTATAGTTCCAGGGGTACCCAGGGTACAAATAAGCACTCACCCCAAATCTCCCCCTAACTGACCTTCAGACTGGGCCCCCTTAGCTTATAACAAGGTCACAGATATATAGAAACATTGGGGTAACAGTCACCCTGCTACAGTTCCAGGGGTACCTAGGGAACAAATAAGCACTCACCCCAAATCTCCCCATAACTGACCTTCAGACTGGGCCCCCTTAGCTCATAACAAGGTTACAGATATATAGAAACATTGGGGTGTCACCCTGCTATAGTTCCAGGGGTACCCAGGGTACAAATAAGCACTCACCCCAAATCTCCCCCTAACTGACCTTCAGACTGGGCCCCCTTAGCTCATAACAAGGTTACAGATATATAGAAACATTGGGGTAACAGTCACCCTGCTATAGTTCCAGGGGTACCCAGGGCACAAATAAGCACTCACCCCAAATCTCCCCCAAAACTGGCCTTCAGGCTGGGCCCCCTTAGCTCATAACAAGGTTACAGATATATAGAAACATTGGGGTGTCACCCTGCTATAGTTCCAGGGGTACCCAGGGTACAAATAAACACTCACCCCAAATCTCCCCCTAACTGACCTTCAGACTGGACCCCCTTAGCTCATAACAAGGTTACAGATATATAGAAACATTGGGGTAACAGTTACCCTGCTATAGTTCCAGGGGTACCCAGGGTACAAATAAGCACTCACCCCAAATCTCCCCCTAACTGACCTTCAGACTGGGCCCCCTTAGCTCATAACAAGGTTACAGATATATAGAAACATTGGGGTGTCACTCTGCTATAGTTCCAGGGGTACCCAGGGTACAAATAAGCACTCACCCCAAATCTCCCCCTAACTGACCTTCAGACTGGGCCCCCTTAGCTCATAACAAGGTTACAGATATATAGAAACATTGGGGTAACAGTCACCCTGCTATAGTTCCAGGGGTACCCAGGGCCCAGATTCTGAAGCTGGCCCTACAAGGTCAGATCATGGTGGATCGAGGATTATCTGTCAGAAAAGTCAGTTGAGTTAGTTGGCCAAAAGTGAAGCAGAAGGAAGCTTTGCAACTAGCAATATATATATATATATCCATTCACATGTATGGTCCCTTGCTGGGTATCATGCCTGATTGGCTCATGTATGGCCATGTTAAGGGTAAGGCCACACTAAGCGATAGCGCGGCGATTTGACTCGCGGCGACTTTTAATCCGCAATCGCTGGCGAAACTTTGGCGCTGGCGTCTATGGGGAATCGCGCAAAATCGCCAGCGTAAAAACACACGCGGCGATCTTTTTTCTATTGTCGCTCGAAATCGCCTAGCGAGGCGATTTCGAGCGACAATAGAAAAAAGATCGCCGCGTGTGTTTTTACGCAGCGATTCCCCATAGACGCCAGCGCCAAAGTTTCGCCAGCGATTGCCGTTTAAAAGTCGCGGCGAGTCAAATCGCCGCGCTATCGCTTAGTGTGGCCTTACCCTAAAACTTGCGCTGCTATAGTTCCAGGGGTAACAAGCATCCACCCAAAATGTTAACCTCAAAGCCTGGATGCTGGAATGTGTTTCTCTTAATAAAGGGGTCCATCTTGTGGTTCCTCAGGTGTAGTTGAAAATGTCTCAGCTATGGCACCATCCCACTTATTCTGAAACCTAAATAAATCCACGTTTTTTTTTTCTTAGTGAAAACACTGACCTTTATTGAAGCTGGGCCCAAAAGACTCACAGTGAAAGTGCCAAAGAGAGAACATAATTGACACTATAAATTCAATATGGCTGCTGTATGTATGTGTATGTGATCAGAATGAGGCACAGCTTCACGTGGGGTTTGAGTCTCTGATAGAAGTGGATAATAATAATAATAATAATAATGTGCAAATAAAAATGGCCAGTTTTGCATTCTATAACGTCAGAAGGAATTTGTCGATTGACTGGCGGTTGGACAATATATCAGAAACTGGTGGGATCCCATTAATTCCACACAGTTAGCGCAGCTTTCTCCATCGCTGGACCGTGACTTGATTTGCCGTCACTTGAGCCCTTGTCACTGTTAGTTCAGCATTAAGTCAGAAGTCATTTCCTCCGATACTGTAAGTAACATCTCCTTCAACATGACCTTGAGGAACCCTCCTACAGACAAGTCGCAGTTCATTAGGTAGAACACCGGTAACGATGGTGGTGCAGATAATTATCCCTCGCTGTACAGAACAGCCCGGGATTTAAAGGAACCAAACACAAAACTGTCCGGCTGCCAATGGAATGACCATGAACCAAAATCTGAGAAATGTAAGAAGAGCCATTGGCCAAGACAAACCCTACAGTCAAGAAACCAATCAGGCTGGAAGCCACCATGAAACGGCTAAAATAACCCAAATACATATACCCTCTGTCTACTGATTTACCCATATACAGGTATGGGACCGGTAATCCAGAATGCACGGGACCCGGGGTTTTCCGGATAATGGATCTTTCCATAATTTGGATCTTCATACCTTAAGTCTACTAGAAAATCATATAAACATGAAATAAACCCAATAGGCTGGTTTTGCTTCCAATAAGGATTAATTATATCTTAGTTGAGATGAAGTACAAGTTACTGTTTTATTATTAAAAAATCTTTTTAAAATTTGGATTATTTGATTATAATGGAGTCTATCGGAGAAGGCTTTTACGTAATTCTGAGCTTTCTGGATAATGGGTTTTCGGATAACGGATCCCATACATATATGCCTGGGTTATCAAGAATAGATATGGGGTCACATCTGAACTGATCTAGGCTGGATCTGGCAAGGGGTGGTTTACCTTTAAAGTAACCATTAGTATGTCATAGAACGATTAATTCTAAGCAACTTTTCAATTGATTTTCATTATTTTCTTCTGACTCTTTGCAGCTTTCAAATGGGCGTCGCTGTCCCCTTCTAAAAAAACAAATATATCGTTATTGCTACTTTTTATTACTCATCTTTCTATTCAGGCCTCTCCTATTCATATTCCAGTCTCTTATTCAAATCAATGCATGGTTGCTAGGGGAATTTGGACCCTAGTTACTAGATTGCTTAAAGTGCAAATTGAAGAGCAGCTGAAAAAGCTAAATAACTCAAAAACCTTCAATAATAAAAAATGAATACAAATTGCAAATGATCTCAGAATATCCCTCTCTACATCATACTAAACCCCTTTAAACGGATTGACCCATTGATTCACCACCAGGGGGTAAATAGGGTGCTGCAGCCAGGGGCCTCATGGCAGAAGGGGGCTCACTATGGAAATTGGTGGTATTTGGGTGGGTTGTGGGGTATGTGGAATAATTATGGAGTGGCCTAAGTGGATCAGGGTGGATGTGGCATTTTTTCCATTGGGACCTCATTTTATTTCTCAACAGGGTCCACATTCCAAAGGGCCCAGATGACCAGTGGGCTAATAAGGGAGGATCCTGAATATACTAGTATGAATATACTATACTAGTGTGGGCTACATGATTACTGATGACGGCCTTGGGCATGTACTATGAATGTACAAGTACAGGATCCGTTATCTGGAAACTAGGGATGATCCAAATCCACTTTTTTGGATTCGGTCGAACCCCCGAATCCCCCGCGAAAGAGTCGGCCGAATACCAAATCGAATCCTAATGTGCATATGCAAATAAGGGGTGGGAGGGGGAAAACATTTTTTACTTCCTTGTTTTCCGACAAAAAGTCACGCAATCTCCCTCCCTGCTGCCCCTAATTTGCAACTAGGATTCGATTCGGCCAGGCAGAAGGATTCGGCCGAATCTGAATCTGCTGAAAAAAGGCCGAATCCTGAACCGAATCCTGGATTCGGTGCATCCCTACTGGAAACCCATTATCCAGAAAGTTCTGAAATACAGAAAGGTTGTCTCCCAGAGACTCCATTTTATCCAAATTTCGAAAAATGATTTCCTTTTTCTGTGTAATAAGAAACAGTAATTTGTACTTGATCCCAACTAAGATATAATTAATCCTTATTGGAAGCAAAACCTACAATGTTTACATGATTTTCTAGTAGATGTAAGGTATGAAGTCTACTAGAAAATTATGGAAAGCTCCATTATGTGGAAAACCCCAGGTCCCGAGTATTCTGGATAACAAGTCCCATACCTGTACTGTTTTTGGTATATACTACTGTAGTGTCTGAGTATCTAGACAGGATCTGGCTTGGCCGCTTAATACATGGGATTTTAGTATCCAGTGTTGCCTGTAACAGAATATTGAGTTGAAGACCAGCAACGAGAGGCCAAATGAGACATTAAATCCAAGTTATTAGAAAATATTCTGTTTATTAAATAATTCAATATGAGCTTTGAGCCTGCAATCGAGGAGCACCACTCGTTCATTTCTCTGGGATAACACCAATCAATAGAGTGCAAATCCATTTACTGAGGATTTATGAATCAGCCTCCTACAAAGAGTGAGGAATAACTGCCAATTCCTGTACAATGAGAGTTCATGGGCTATTTATTAAGCTGTGTCACATTATTTACAACTAGGCCTTTCTTGTTTATGAGCAGATTTATCAAAGTTCAAATTGATGTAAATCTTTTTTTTTTTCACTATAATAAATTCAAATGGGAGGTTATTTATGAAAAAATTTGAATGTCTAAAATTTGTTCTAATGGGAACGAAACGCGAAGCAGGTTTTAGGTGGCGAATATTCAAATTAGAACTGTTTCCATGGTCGAGTTGTGATAAATCTCACGTTCAAATTTACATTCGAATTGGTGGATTAAAATTCAAATGTGTGAATTCTGACACTAAAATAAATTGGAATTTACTATTCGGCCCTTAATAAATCTGCCCGTTAAGCACAGCGATTCCTAAACTTATGCTTGAAAAGAACCTCCAGTAATGTGTAAGGTCTCATTGATTGGCAAACCTACAAAACCTGCATGCCTCTGCTAAAGTCCCCAATGATTTAGGCCTGAAGCATAAAAGGGCTCTTGTAATGGCAATAGCAAATTGCACAAGGGATACTGTCATGGGAAAACATGTTCAAACACATCAGTTAATAGTGCTGCTCCAGCAGAATTCTGCACTGAAATCCATTTCTCAAAAGAGCAAACAGAATTTTTTAATTTAATTTTGAAATCCGACATGGGGCTAGACATATTGTCAGTTTCCCAGCTGCCCCCAGTCATGTGACTTGTGCTCTGATAAACTTCAGTCACTCTTTACTGCTGTACTGTAAGTTGGACTGATATCACCCCCCTACCTTTCCCACCAGCAGCCTAATAAAAGAACAATGGGAAGGTAACCAGATAGCAGCTCCCTAACACAAGATAACAGCTGCCTGGTAGATCTAAGAACAGTACTTGTAGAAACAGTGTGAACGCACTCACTAGCCCCCCTCTGAACGATTGCCTGGTGCTCAGTCCTCTGGGGAGACAGCACTCCCCGGAATCCAATGGAGAGAAACAAAAGGAGGAACCGGCACACAGGAACATAAGCAATCTGAGTTAACCCCTTACGTGTTTATTAACATCAAATGATGCACAACGTTTCGGGAGCAGGCCCCTTCGTCAGGTGGGGCCTGCCCCCGAAAAGTTGTGCATCATTTGACGTTAATAAACACATAAAAGATCTAAGAACAGCACTCAATAGTAAAATCCAGGTCCCACTGAGACATATTCAGTTACATTGAGTAGGAGAAACAACAGCCTGTCAGAAAGCAGTTCCATCCTAAAGTGCTGGCTCTTTCTGAAATCACATGACCAGGCAAAATGACCTGAGATGCACCTACACACCAATATTATAACTAAATACACTTGCTGGTTCAGGAATGACATTTTATATTGTACAGTGAATTATTTGCAGTGTAAACAGTGTCATTTAGAAATAAAAACTACACCATAAAAATCATGTCAGAATCCCTTTAAGGTAGAAAGGCTATGAGGTTAATTTACAAAGTGGCAAAAATTCGCCAGCGACGGCTTCGCAGCCTATTAGACAAATGGGGTGAAAGGAGTTTCAATAAAGTAATTGCATTATACAGAAGGAAATAATAGAAAAGGGAAGCAAGAATGGACAAAACACTAGACAGTTGTTAACACCACTCCCCATCCATGAGTCCGAGCTCCAGCAGCCTTTGCAACACCTCTCTTTGGGGCAAATATACTAACCTCCGAAAATTCGCCAGCGACGGCTTTGCTCACAGCACAACACATCGCCAGGCGTAGATTCGCCAGGACAACGCTAATTCAATAAAATCCGAAGTTGCATCCAGGGTGCCAAAAGCTGTCGAAGTTGTGCTAGCGTTACTGCGCCAAACGAAGCAAAGTTGTGCTAGCGTTTATGTTGACGTATATGTTGCAGCAAATACATTACACTACACAAGCCCAGGGAAACCTTAATAAAATAAAGTTGTTATATTGCCCTACACATGAGCCCAGTGTATAGTTTATGTTCCATATGTTAGGAAATGTAGGGGGGAAGCCGGTTACCCCCAAAAAAAGTACGCTCTTTTGCAGTCTATCACCCTGAAAAAAGGAAAAGTCGCCAGTGTTTTTTGGGACTTAGAAAAATTTTCAACTATTTTTTGAGGAACTCCTATCTACTCTGTTGCACTTCGCCTGGTCTGAGGTGGAGAAGGCAAGTCTGGCGCAAGAGGTAACGTTCAGTAAAATCCGCATCTTAGTGAATTTGAAGAGTAACATCCATTCGCCAGAGCACAAATTAGGCAGGCGTTAGGGAGCGAAGTAGCACTAGAGTCTATCTATTTCGCTAGCTGATTTTCGCCAGCGTAAGTCACTTCACCCTTTAGTAAATGTGACCCTTTCCCTCTGAATATCATTTTGGGTTTGGTGCAGCTGTATCACTCAATAAATAATTAAAAAGGACATCATAAACAAAAACCCAATTTCTCTCCATGGATAAATGTCATTAACAACACTCTTCCATCTCCCACGACGACGCTAAATGAAAGCGGCTTAATAAAATCAAACAAATTGCTCGCCGATAATTGAATAAAAGGAACATGTACGCAATATGGCGTCTTTTTAACAATTAACAATTTAACAGGTGGTTGTGCTTAATAATAATAATAAGGCATTGATCTCGTTGCGACTTGTTTCTTTGTTGCAATATGAAAGGGAAGTTGCTCATTACACGGGAACAGTCGGAATATTAATGGCTTCCACTTACGCAGGAGAAGGAACAGGCGGCTGCTAATGGGACACATGGAAGGGCTATTCTCAGAGATAAATGTGCTCTTAATCTTCCACTAACCAAATCCAATCAAATGGTTTTCTAATGAGCTCTTGGATCCTAATGAAATCAGTGGGACATGTGGAACCCCCACTGGTCAGATCAGTAACCCTTCTATAATACTTATGCCTGTGTTTCTTTCTATTGCCCCCTGCAACTTTGTACTGTAGCAGATTATTATTATTATTATTATTATTATTATTATTCTGCCAGAGGGATAGCCAAGCTTCCTTGTAGTGCCATTCCTATATTTTGGTTTTATGGCTTAAAGGCGTTGTTCACCTTTGAGTTCACGGTTAATATGATGTAGAGAATGATATTCTCAGACAATTTGCAATTGGTTTTCATTTTTTATTATTATTATGAAGCTTTTTATTCAGCAGCTCTCCAGGTTAAAATTTCAGCAGTCGGGCTGCTGGGGTACAAATTCCCCTAGCAACCATGCACTGATTTGAATAAGAGACTGGAATATGAATAGGGTCTAAACAGAAAGAGGAGTAATAAAAAGTAGCAATAACTATAAATGTGAAGCCTTACAGAGCATTTGTTTTGGTTGGGGTCAGTGACCCCCATTTGAATACTGGAAAGAGACAGAAGGTGGTAAATAGTTCAAAAACTATAAAAAAGACAAAATGAAGGCCAATCGAAAAGTTGCTTAGCATTGGCTATTCTATAACATATTAAAGGGAAGATTTATTAATTTTTTATTACATTTTCAAGGTTATTTTAGAGGCAAATTTTTTTTTTGGGGGGGGGGGGGTTATTTTTATGAAGATTTTGCCAGAAAACATGATCAATTTGAGCATTTTGAGTATCAATTCCAGTTTTTGGGTTGTTAACCCCCAGAGTTTTTCTTAAATTAGAAACCTGAAAGTTAACTTGAAGGTGAACCACCTATTAAGTAAGGAATCAGTTTAGGCAAACTTTGGAAAGAGGGTTAAGGTTGCCAGAGGGGTGGGTAATGACATAAAGGGGGCAGAGGGATTTGGTTGAATTAGTGGAATGAGCAAGTGGGCCATGGGGGTTTAACTGGGACATAACTGGGGGTGTAGCAACAGGGCTGAATAGTATGGGACCTGTTATCCAGAATGCTGGGGTTTTATTGGATAACAGATCTTTCTGTAATTTGGATCTTCATACCTTAAAGGAGAAGGAAAGGCGTTGTGCACTTGGGGTGCCAAATGTTAGGCACCCCCAAGTGATTGTATTGACTTACCTGAAACCCCTTGGTGCTCCTATCAGCAGAAAACTGCACCGACCTGGGGTTATACCAACGAGCACCACGGAGAGATCCTCTTCCGGCTTCTTCTTTCTTCAAATTTCCCGGAGCAAACGCATGCGCAGTAGAACGAAATAGCGACTTTTTAGTTAAAGTTCAGCTTTTCACTCTACTGCGCATGCGTGCAAACAAAGAGGAAGAAGATCACTCCTTGGTGCTCACTGGTATAACCCCGGGCCTGGGGTTTCAGGTAAGTCAATACAATCACTTGGGGGTACCAAACATTTGGCACCCCCAAGTGCAGAATGCTTTTCCTTCTCCTTTAAGTCTACTAGAAAATCATATAAACATTAAATAAACCCAATAAGCTGGTTTTGCTTCCAATATCTTAGTTGGGATCAAGTACAAGCTACTGTTTTATTATTACACAGAAAAAGGAAATCGTTTTTATAAAATTGAATAAATTGGATATAAGGGAGTCTATGGGACATGGCCTTTCCGTAATTTGGAGCTTTGTAGATAACAGGTTTCTAGATAACGGATCCCATACCTGTATATGGTGTGTATATTTACACTATATGATATAAGAAGGGGCCCGGAATGCTTTGGTCAGATTATGGTGGTGGATTGAGGCACAGCCAGATGCTCCACTATTCCTGATGGCAAACCAGTATACATACATATATATATATATATATATGTATGTAACATAGCAGCAAGACATTATTTTCATATATCCAGTATTCCTGATATCTGTCTGTTACCCCCCTTTCTTTTAAAGGCAGGTTGTGGCTATTGGGCGCTGGTTTCAGGCTACTAATAGGAGGTAATGAGTTCCGGCGCAGGCTCTGCTGCTTCATGCATATCCTGGAGAAAAAGAGCCATTCAACTGTTTTGGGGTTCAGTTGCCCCCCCCCCCCCACTCATACAAATCTCCCAACATTTTGGAAATAAGAAGAGGGACAAAAAAGTTGTCACATGCAGTGCTGCAATTTTTGACCACGCCCATTTTGTGGCCACACCCCTAATTACCATGTAAATTTGGCAGGTTATGAAAGTTTGAACATATTTCTGTGTTTTCTTTTCCCAGTTATTACAGTTTTGCTAATGAAGGCAAATTGCCCTTTAAACTGTGAGTCTAACTTTTCCCAATGGACCTGTTATCTTATATTGTTACAATATTGTCAATGTCAAAATTATTACAAAGGTATCTTATCTGCAGCTGTGGCTGTTCTGGGCTCTCTGCCAAAAGCAAATTAAGTTAGAAACTTTGTTTCTTTTTCTGCCTGTTCAGTGCAGAGAAAATCGGGACTATCCAGTACAAATGAGGGACTGTGGGTTTAGCTGTCAAAATAGGGACTGTCCCTCTAAAAAAGGGACAGTTGGGAGGTATGCTCATAGCATATAGGAATATAGGGCTTTATTCATCTGTTCTGGAGCAGAAGCTGGGACACAAGCCTGGATGTGGGTCGCTATGTAAAGCGAAGGACTGGGCCATTATGAAATATTAAAAGAGAAGCATTATAAAGAGTGAGCACTTTGCCGGCGCTAACCTTTACATCGGATTAATAAAACATGTCCGACAGACACTTTAATCCCTCACTCTACTTACGGAAATGAAAGCTGCTCTGAGATTCCGAAGTGGAGTCATTACCGAGAAGAATAAACCCAATCTCCATTAAGATAACTCTGCTCCAGGGGCGATGACTGGCTCATTAGGAAATATTTCTATGACATTTGGCCCTATTTCTCTCTGGGAGGTTCCTATTGGACGGCAAGAGATAGGGAAATGCTAATGAAATCACTCTCCCATTATTATTGTAACTAGAATCAGCTATTGAGCCTTTCCCACTCGCTACTGATCTCAATTCAAAAGTGCCTGAAACCAAACTCTGAAAGACATTGTCAGCCAATAAGGGTATGAGACCTGTTATCCAGAATGGTCCGGACCTTGGGTATTCCTGATAACAAATCTTTCTGTAATTTGGATCTTCATGCCTTAAGTCTACTAGAAAATCATATAAACATGAAATAAACCCAATAGGCTGGTTTTGCCTCCAATAAGGATTAATTATATCTTAGTTGGGATCAAATACAAGCTACTGTTTATTAAGAGAAAAAGGAAATAATTTTTAAAAATTCTGATTATATCCAGTTACTGTATAACTACAACTCCAACCTCAGAATGTGATATGTTAACTTTTATTATGCTATAAAATAGTCCTGCGCGGAACCAATTTCTAAGACCTGGACCCGACCCGAATTCGCAACCTGAACCGCAACCCGCATATTTACCCACTTTGATCCGCTAACCGACCCAGACCCGCAACTGCCTTATCCACAACTGTCTCCATCTTGCGCTGCTGTCACCATCCTGCCAAGATGTCTCAGGGATATTATTCTATCAAAATTACTCCATATTCCTGCTGTCTCCATCATGTCCTGCTGTCTCCATCATGTCCAACTAGATCTCTCTTGTCCTACTGTCAACATCTGGCCCTGCTGTCTTCACCTTGTCCTGTTTTCTCCATCTTGTTCTACTGTCTTTACCTTGTCCTGTTTTCCCTATCTTTTTCTACTGTCTTCGTTTTGTCCTGTTTTCTCATTGTCCTGTTTTCTCCATCTTGCTTAACTGTCTTCACCTTGTCCTGTTTTCTCCATCTTGCTCTACTGTCCTGTTTTCTCCATCTTGCTTTACTGTCTTCACCTTGTCCTGTTTTCTCCATCTTGCTCTACTGTCTTCACCTTGTCCTGTTTTCTCCATCTTGCTCTACTGTCTTCACCTTGTCCTGTTTTCTCCATCTTGCTCTACTGTCCAGTTTTTTCATCTTGCTCTACTGTCCAGTTTTTTCATCTTGTTTTACTGTTTTTATCTTGTCCTGTTTTCTCCATCTTGCTTTACTGTCTTCACCTTGTCCTGTTTTCTCCATCTTGCTCTACTGTCCAGTTTTTTCATCTTGCTCTACTGTCCAGTTTTTTCATCTTGTTTTACTGTTTTTATCTTGTCCTGTTTTCTCCATCTTGCTCTACTGTCTTCACCTTGTCCTGTTTTCTCCATCTTGCTCTACTGTCCAGTTTTTTCATCTTGTTTTACTGTTTTTATCTTGTCCTGTTTTCTCCATCTTGCTTTACTGTCTTCACCTTGTCCTGTTTTCTCCATCTTGCTCTACTGTCTTTACCTTGTCAAATTTTTTCATCTTGCTTTACTGTTTTCTCCATCTTGCACTACTGTCTAAACCTTGTCCTGTTTTTTTCCATCTTGCTCCACTGTCTCTAATTTTTGTTACTGTCTCCATCTTGTCCTATTATGTGGCCATTTCTTATCTATAACGTGTGCCCTGCAGGGCCCCCTGCCATGCACTTCCATATCAACATTTGCTTTGCCCACCTATTAACCACCTATTAACCAACGTGTAATGCAGATTATCAATTGATGGTTGGGGCGATCGCTGTGGGTAGCATTAGCGTTAGAGGGGTCCTATGATGAGGGAGTCATATAAATAACAAAGCTCAAACTATACTGAGCAAAAATAGTTTGGCTCCTCTTCTGTGAAACTGTATGTCCAATATCCTCATTTTGGGGGGGGGGGCAGGTCTCATTCTGTAACAGTCAAAAGGCCAAACATTGCTTAGATTGTACGATTTAAAAAACAGTTAAGCAGTTTTTTTTTTTTTACATCTTATTATTCTGTTCATTCTGTTCAGTTTGTGCTCATTGGTTTAGTCTACACACGCAGGCTCCATCTCAGCGAAATAATGAAGATATTAAATATTGGGGAAATGTTAAACAACAGCAGAATGATATTGTTTAGTGATGAATTCCTTGTAATAATTAACTGAAGCATGACCAATTACAGTCTGCTATATGACTGCTTATATAAAAAACAAATGATGACAGTATTTGCAGAGAAAACTCTTGGGTAAATAATGTTCCCCACTCTTTCATGAGTTACTTAATCTACACAATTATTCATTTCTTCTTTGGCAAAACTGCTTATAACAAACTTCAGATTTTCTTCTAGTCTTAGTACAGGGAATACCTATACTGCCATAGTTTTATGGGATCTCTCTGTACAGACTATGAGCAAATTTAGGGACTGTTCCTGCTGAATTGTGCTTAGTACAGGGGAATACCTATACTGCCATAGTTTTATGGGATCTCTCTGTACAGAATATGAGCAAACTTAGGGACTGTTCCTGCTGAATTGTGCTTAGTACAGGGAATACCTATGCTGCCATAGTTTTATGGGCTCTTTCTATACAGACTATGAGCAAACTTAGGGGGCTGTTCCTGCTGAATTGTGCTTAGTACAGGGAATACCTATGCTGCCATAGTTTTATGGGATCTCTCTGTACAGACTATGAGCAAACTTAGGGGACTGTTCCTGCTGAATTGTGCTTAGTACAGGGGAATACCTATACTGCCATAGTTTTATGGGATCTCTCTGTACAGAATATGAGCAAACTTAGGGACTGTTCCTGCTGAATTGTGCTTAGTACAGGGAATACCTATGCTGCCATAGTTTTATGGGCTCTTTCTATACAGACTATGAGCAAACTTAGGGGACTGTTCCTGCTGAATTGTGCTTAGTACAGGGGAATACCTATGCTGCCATAGTTTTATGGGATCTCTCTGTACAGACTATGAGCAAACTTAGGGGACTGTTCCTGCTGAATTGTGCTTAGTAGAGCGGAATACCTATACTGCCATAGTTTTATGGGATCTCTCTGTACAGACTATGAGCAAATTTAAGGGCTGTTCCTGCTGAATTGTGCTTAGTACAGGGGAATACCTATGCTGCCATAGTTTTATGGAATCTCTCTGTACAGAATATGAGCAAACTTAGGGGGCTGTTCCTGCTGAATTGTGCTTAGTACAGGGGAATACCTATGCTGCCATAGTTTAATGGTATCTATCTGTACAGACTATGAGCAAACTTAGTGGCTGTTACTGCTGAATTATGCTTAGTACAAGGGAATACCTATACTGCCATAGTTTTATGGGATCTCTCTGTACAGACTATGAGCAAACTTAGGGACTGTTCCTGCTGAATTGTGCTTAGTACAGGGAATACCTATGCTGCCATAGTTTTATGGGCTCTTTCTATACAGACTATGAGCAAAATTAGGGACTGTTCCTGCTGAATTGTGCTTAGTACAGGGAATACCTATTCTGCCATAGTTTTATTGGATCTCTCTGTACAGACTATGAGCAAACTTAGGGACTGTTCCTGCTGAATTGTGCTTAGTACAGGGAATACCTATTCTGTCATAGTTTTATGGGATCTCTCTGTACAGACTATGAGCAAACTTAGGGACTGTTCATGCTGAATTGTGCTTAGTACAGGGGCATATTTATGATGACATGTTATGGTTTCTGTATGTGCAGATTATGGTCGCACAGCTTTTACCAGGCAGGTAGGATATGAAAGGAACAGTATTAGGAATATAAGGATTAGGATGGTGCCAGTTGACGGTTGAATTTACAGTTAGGGTTGCCTAGCTCAGCCAGGTGAGAGGGGGTGGGGTGATCCAGTTATTCAAACTTGTCACAGGGGGTCACCATCTTGGAAAGTGTCTGTGACACTCACATGCTCAGTGGGCTCTGATTGGCTGTTGAGAAGCTAAGCTTAGGGCTCGTCACTAATTATCCAGCAGAAAATGAGCTTCCCTGGCTGTAATATAAGCTGATGCTACAGGTTTGCTGATTATTCAATTCTGATGCTAATTGCACTGGTTTCTGTGCTGCCATGTAGTAATTATGTGTATTAATTACTAATCAGCCTTATATTGTGACATTTCTATTCTATGTGTACTGTATATTGTGAGTGGGTCCCTAAGCTCAGTAAGTGACAGCAGCACAGAGCATGTGCAGTGAATCAGCAGAAAAGAAGATGGGGAGCTACTGGGGCATCTTTGGAGACACAGATCTTTACTGCTAAAGGGCTGTGGTTGCCTTGGGCTGGTACAGAAGCACAAAAGATCATGTACAACATTTCTACCTAATTCTTTAGTTTAACTTCCTTTGTTCTTTAAATGTTTTATAACAGTATTTATAACATGATTTATAAACATCACAGGCAGCCAATACAGAGATGCAGGGGTCCCATGGAATCCAGAACAAGACCAGGCCTGAGAGGGCCCAGCATATGATCCTTAGATAGATCCATGTATATGTCTTATAGCAATTAGTATGTTTGCTTGTAGCAATGGGCCCCAATGTGAGGTTCTCTGGTGGCCCCTAGGAGTTGGGCTCAGAGACACTGGAAGGAAAGATGGTGAGACGGAGACAGAACGAGGGACAGTCGGTTTATTGACCAGAGGCTGCCATTCCTTCTCCAATAACAATTCAGCCTCAGTGATGAAACCCCCAGCACAGATACGGGCAAATGTGTTCGGCTGAAAGGGTTAATGGTATCCATGGCAGCCAGTTGCAAGTAGAGAATTCTCATTCCTACCCCCTTGCCGGCTGACAGAGCAGATATAAATATCCCTATTAACAGCTGCCATGAATCTTTATACAGAGCGAGGGGGGGGCAAAGGCAGCTAAATATAGCCCTGCAGTGAGGGAGGGAAGTGCTGTGTCCTCACCGAAACCTTTCCCCTCTCTGCAACACCAGTCCCCTCTCTCTGCAACACCAGTCCCCTCTCTCTGCAACACCAGTCCCCTCTCTCTGCAACACCAGTCCCCTCTCTCTGCAACACCAGTCCCCTCTCTCTCTGCAACACCAGTCCCCTCTCTCTGCAACACCAGTCCCCTCTCTCTGCAACACCAGTCCTCTCTCTCTCCTGCAACACCCCCCTCAACGTCCCCTCTCTCTGCAACACCCAGTCCCCTCTCTCTGCAACACCAGTCCCCTCTCTCTCTGCAACACCAGTCCCCTCTCTCTGCAAACACCAGTCCCCTCTCTGCGCAACACCAGTCCCCTCTCTGCGCAACACCAGTCCCCTCTCTCTGCAACACCAGTCCCCTCTCTCTGCAACACCAGTCCCCTCTCTGCGCACACCAGTCCCTCTCTCTGCAACACCAGTCCCCTCTCTCTGCAACACCAGTCCCCTCTCTGCGCAACACCAGTCCCCTCTCTCTGCAACACCAGTCCCCTCTCTCTGCAACACCAGTCCCCTCTCTCTGCAACACCAGTCCCCTCTCTGCGCAACACCAGTCCCCTCTCTGCGCAACACCAGTCCCCTCTCTCTGCAACACCAGTCCCCTCTCTCTGCAACACCAGTCCCCTCTCTGCGCAACACCAGTCCCCTCTCTCTGCAACACCAGTCCCCTCTCTGCGCAACACCAGTCCCCTCTCTCTGCAACACCAGTCCCCTCTCTCTGCAACACCAGTCCCCTCTCTCTGCAACACCAGTCCCCTCTCTCTGCAACACCAGTCCCCTCTCTCTGCAACACCAGTCCCCTCTCTGCTCAACACCAGTCCCCTCTCTCTGCAACACCAGTCCCCTCTCTGCAACACCAGTCCCCTCTCTGCAACACCAGTCCCCTCTCTCTGCAACACCAGTCCCCTCTCTCTGCAACACCAGTCCCCTCTCTGCGCAACACCAGTCCCCTCTCTCTGCAACACCAGTCCCCTCTCTCTGCAACACCAGTCCCCTCTCTGCGCAACACCAGTCCCCTCTCTCTGCAACACCAGTCCCCTCTCTCTGCAACACCAGTTCCCTCTCTCTGCAACACCAGTCCCCTCTCTCTGCAACACCAGTCCCCTCTCTCTGCAACACCAGTCCCCTCTCTGCGCAACACCAGTCCCCTCTCTCTGCAACACCAGTCCCCTCTCTCTGCAACACCAGTTCCCTCTCTCTGCAACACCAGTCCCCTCTCTCTGCAACACCAGTCCCCTCTCTCTGCAACACCAGTCCCCTCTCTCTGCAACACCAGTCCCCTCTCTCTGCAACACCAGTTCCCTCAAGGATCCCATACCTGTACCAAATGAATGTCAATACTTTCTCTAAATAACAACAAAGGGAAACAAATACAGACTTCTCACTAAGTCACTAGAGCTTCTGTAGAAGTGAAAGCACAATGTGCTCAATGTAAAATTTGGGAGACATGACATGGGCAGATGATGTCAGTGCCAAGTATGTGCTCAGAACACAAACTCAGAAACATATGGGCACCAAAGTGTTGTCAATAAATATTTCATTAAGACAGGCTGCCAATCAGATTGTCAGCTCCCTCGGCTGTGTTTAGAGCAGATGGCAGAGCTGTGTACTTGGGAAGGGTTGTGATGAAACGAATGCACGGGCCAGGGAATGTCAAGAGAGATTTACATGAACACGTCAGCTGCTGGCAGACCTCCATTCCCCATACCTGGGGGCCTCACCTCCAGCCGGCTCCCAAATTCCTGTTTTAGCCTCTGACATGTGACTGATAACCTCAGAATTAATTTCTATAATGGGAAAGAAAATGATTTGCTCTAAGAAATAGAGTATGATGATTGGGCAGCAGATAGGCATGTGATGTATGCACCCGCCTCCCCACTAATCATCACTTTCTAATCACTATTGTAATCATCATAGTAATCATACCTACCAACATTTTGGAAATAGAAAGAGGGACAAATACACATGGCGTATTTTTTGGCCACGTCTTTTTCAGCAACCAGATGGCTGAAATTGCAAACTGGAGAACTGATGAATAAAAAGCTAAATAACTCAAAAACCACAAATAATAAAAAATGAAATCTAATTGCAAATTGTCTCAGAATATCCCTCTACATCATACTAAATGTTAACTCAAAGGTGAACAACCCCTGTAAGGGACATGGAGGGACCTGAACAGTCCCAAAGCCAAGCAGGTTGTATAAGGCTCTTATGGGTCACTGTTACTTGCCTGGATTATTAGGATTAATGTTGTTTCTTAAGGGAATAGGCAGAAGGGATGTTTTGGAGCAGTTTTTAGCTTTGCAGAAGGGGAACAAATTGAACCCCAATTAAAGTGAAAATAAATTGCACCAGGTCACGTGACTGGGGTTTATACTGTAGTGCTGTATTTCTGTATTACTGTATCCTACACACAGAATATCTGCATCAGCCCTACTGTACGTGAATATATGCAGCATTTGTAATTCAATATATTGAGAGAAGGGGAGGAAGGGTTAATGCTGTCAGTCGGCTGCAATGGGGGAGTGATTAGAAAGGGTTAAAGTGAGTTTGGGCAGAATGGCAGTGTACAAGAAGGTTTTAGAGTCCTTTCTCCTATGCCGATGTGATGATTGTCTCGGCAAGATTATGTAAGAGCTGCTAAATGCTGAGGAGCCAAACACGGGCACATTAGGATGGTCAGTTTCACTCTGTATAAACTCCAGTGTCCCCCGGGGGCTCAGCAGACTGAATGTCAATGGATGGCTCTGAGGAAAGAAGGGGACACTCACCAGGCACTGACAAACTAGTCTTGTGTGTGTATGTGTCCTTGTGTGTGTGCCCCTCTGTATGTGCGTGTGTGCCTGTGCCCCTCTGTGTGTGTGTGTGTTTGTGTGTGTGCCTGTGCCCCTGTGTGTGTGTCCCTGTGTGTGTGTGTGTGTCCCTGTGTGTGTGTGTGTGTGTGTGCCCCTCTGTGTGTGTGTGTCCCTCTGTGTGTGTGTGCCTGTGTCCCTGTGTGTGTGTGTGTGTGTGTGTGCCTGTGTCCCTGTGTGTGTGTGTGTGTGTGTGTGCCTGTGCCCGTGTGTGTGTGTGTGTGTCCCTGTGTGTGTGTGTGTGCCTGTGTGTGTGTGTGTGTGTGTCCCTGTGTGTGTGTGTGTGCCCGTGTGTGTGTGTGCCTGTGTCCCTGTGTGTGTGTGTGTGTGTGTGTGTGTGCCTGTGCCCGTGTGTGTGTGCCTGTGTGTGTGTGTGTGTCCCTGTGTGTGTGTGTGTGTGTGTGTGCCTGTGCCTGTGTGTGTGTGTCCCTGTGTGTGTGTGTGTGTGTGTGTGCCCGTGTGTGTGTGTGTGTGCCTGTGCCCGTGTGTGCCCATGTGTGTGTGTGTGTGTGCCCCTCTGTGTGTGTGTGTGTGTATGTGTGTGTGCCCCTCTGTGTGTGTGTGTCCCTCTGTGTGTGTGTGCCTGTGTCCCTGTGTGTGTGTGTGTGCCCGTGTGTGTGTGCCTGTGCCCGTGTGTGTGTGTGTGTGTGTGTGTCCCTCTGTATGTGCGTGTGTGCTTGTGCCCCTCTGTGTGTGTGTGTGTGTCCCTCTGTGTGTGTGTGTGTGTGTGTCCCTCTGTGTGTGTGTGTGCCCCTCTGTGTGTGTGTGTGTGCCCCTCTGTGTGTGTGTGCCTGTGTGTGTGTGCGTGTCCCTCTGTGTGTGTGTGCGTGCCCCTCTGTGTGTGTGCGTGTGTGTGTGTGTGCCTGTGTGTGTGTGTGCCCGTGTGTGTGTGTGTGTGTGCCCGTGTGTGTGTGTGCCTGTGTGCCTGTGTCCCTGTGTGTGTGTGTGTGTGTGCCTGTGCCCGTGTGTGTGTGCCTGTGTGTGTGTGTGTGTGTCCCTGTGTGTGTGTGTGTGCCTGTGCCTGTGTGTGTGTGTGTGTGTCCCTGTGTGTGTGTGTGTGTGTGTGTGTGCCCGTGTGTGTGTGTGTGTGTGTGTGCCTGTGCCCGTGTGTGCCCATGTGTGCCCATGTGTGTGTGTGTGTGCCCCTCTGTGTGTGTGTGTGTGTATGTGCCCCTCTGTGTGTGTGTGTCCCTCTGTGTGTGTGTGCCTGTGTCCCTCTGTGTGTGCGTGTGTGCTTGTGCCCCTCTGTGTGTGTGTGTGTGTGTGTGTCCCTCTGTGTGTGTGTATGTGTGTGTGTGTGTGTGTCCCTCTGTGTGTGTGTGTGCCCCTCTGTGTGTGTGTGTGTGTGTGTGTGTGCCCCTCTGTGTGTGTGTGCCTGTGTGTGTGTGCGTGTGCGTGTGCGTGCCCCTCTGTGTGTGTGTGTGTGCCCCTCTGTGTGTGTGCGTGTGTGTGTGTGTGTGTGCCTGTGTGTGTGTGCGTGTGCGTGTGCGTGTGCGTGTGCGTCCCTCTGCAGCTTTACCTGGGGGGTCTGGGTAATAATTTGGAGCAGGAGGGAAAGATATGGATCAATGAACCAGAAGGTACAATTCAGCACAGACACTACTTTATGCTCTTGTAGCGACTGCCCTGATTTATTTGCAGTATTGTCTGAAATCACATTCACAAATTCAGATTTGGATCATACACATCTATCAGATTCTCCGGTAACAAAAGCTGCTGAGTAGAAGGGACTGACAGTTGAAGTATTAAAGTAAGGAGTTGTGTATAATCCAAGGTTCATGTTCTCCCCTGTATCCACTCACACAATAAATCCTGACTCACCTATGAGCTTGTCAGAGTCAAAGCAAGTGACACTAATACACTTATTCCCGATGTGAGCTCTGCAGCTAATGCACTTACCCACCTTCTCTTACTATAGATAAACCCTCTGTTATGTTTTGGCTCCAGATCACTACACCCTGGCAGCCAGGAGACCCCCAGATACATTGAAATAGTTCTAGGCCCTATCACTACCCTGCACACGGACTGAGATCCCCCCATAAGATGTACTGGTACCTCTGGATGCAGTGAAGTCAGGCAAGAAAGGGGTCAGGGGAATCACTGGACTTAAGAGCCAAGTTAATAATACTCTTCATACTCTATCACTACCAACCTTCATACCCTCATACTGTACTGTCTAAGGGAACCAATATGGCACCTCCCTCCTCCCATATGTACAAATACAAATATACAGAGAAGGAATGTTCTGGGCACACAATAAGCTATACCCTCATACTGTACTGTCTAAGGGAATCAATATGGCACCTCCCTCCTCCCATATGTATAAATACAAATATACAGAGAAGGAATGTTCTGGGCACACAATAAGCTATACCCTCATACTGTACTAAGGGAATCAATATGGCACCTCCCTCCTCCCATATGTATAAATACAAATATACAGAGAAGGAATGTTCTGGGCACACAATAAGCTATACCCTCATACTGTACTGTCTAAGGGAATCAATATGGCACCTCCCTCCTCCCATATGTATAAATACAAATATACAGAGAAGGAATGTTCTGGGCACACAATAAGCTATACCCTCATACTGTACTGTCTAAGGGAATCAATATGGCACCTCCCTCCTCCCATATGTATAAATACAAATATACAGAGAAGGAATGTTCTGGGCACACAATAAGCTATACCCTCATACTGTACTGTCTAAGGGAATCAATATGGCACCTCCTCCTCCCATATGTATAAATACAAATATACAGAGAAGGAATGTTCTGGGCACACAATAAGCTATACCCTCATACTGTACTGTCTAAGGGAATCACAATGGCACCTCCTCCTCCCATATGTATAAATACAAATATACAGAGAAGGAATGTTCTGGGCACACAATAAGCTATACCCTCATACTGTACTGTCTAAGGGAATCAATATGGCACCTCCTCCTCCCATATGTATAAATACAAATATACAGAGAAGGAATGTTCTGGGCACACAATAAGCTATACCCTCATACTGTACTGTCTAAGGGAATCAATATGGCACCTCCTCCTCCCATATGTATAAATACAAATATACAGAGAGGGAATGTTCTGGGCAGACAATAATCTATAACCTCATACTGTACTGTAAATAAATTCTAAAACTGCATTTGTCGGAGGCAGAACTGGAATGATTTATCGTTGTGTCGCTAACAGAATATTTAATAAGCATCAATGCAGCACAAAAAAAGAATTGAAATGCCAAAAATAAGCATTTGAGATTCACATGCAAAGCCTGACACTAAAGCTCCCAGCTGCTTCCCATTATATGGAGCTCGTGTGGCACAAAATTATTCCCAGTGCCCGTCTCATAGGACACCCTCCCGACTCTTGTGAAATCCCAGAGTGACGGCTCCAGTGTATCAGACGGAGCTGCTGCAATGGTCACAGTCACACACAGGAGGTGCAAGTGCAACTAGAGTGAAATGAACTTGTCATATGAATAATAAGGCCTTCAAATTTTATTTTTTGTCCTGAAAATTAGTAGGAGGAATGTTGTTGTCAGAAGGAAAGTAGTGTGTGTGCTGTTATTCAAGGAGAAGTAAAAAATAAATCACTGGGGAGTAGCAATGTTACTCTCACCCCTCCACAAAAGCTAAAAAAAATGTAATAAAGGAGCCACTGTAAATTAACGGAGATACAGGATACAAGTCTGATAAGTGCACAGTGCTGGCTGGGATGTGAGGGAAGAGGAGGATTTTATTTACTAGCCGTCAGGTGAAACTGCCACATCAGTGCGGCATGCCAGATCAATGAGGAAAATAACACATACATTAAAGTAATAGTAAGACAAAAAATTAAAATGTTTTAAAATAATTCAAATATAATGTACTGTTGCTCTGCACTGGTAAAACTGGTGTGTTTGCTTCAGAAACACTACTATAGTTTATATAAATTGCTGTGTAGAAATGAGGGCAGCCATTCAAGCACAGGATACACAGTAGATAACAGATAAGTACTACTATAGTTTATATAAATTGCTGTGTAGCAATAAGGGCAGCCATTCAAGCACAGGATACACAGTAGATAACAGATAAGTACTACTATAGTTTATATAAATTGCTGTGTAGCCATGGAGGCAGCCATTCAAGCACAGGATACACAGTAGATAACAGATCAGTACTACTATAGTTTATATAAACAAGCTGCTGTGTAGCCATGGGGGCAGCCATTCAAGCACAGGATACACAGTAGATAACAGATAAGTACTACTATAGTTTATATAAACAAGCTGCTGTGTAGCCATGGGGGCAGCCATTCAAGCACAGGATACGTCAATCTCTGGGCCAATCAGGGTTGGGAGCAGGTGGTCGGTACAGTGGGATATAAAGTGAAAGCTGCTGACGTCATGTACAGCCCCAGAGTGTGGCCTGGCTAATCCAAGTAAGTGCAGCACAACTGGGACCCCCTTAAGCCAAAACCCACTGGGCCTGGCATGACTGCCCCTCACCCCCAGATGGCAGCACTGATTATTTATAGCAAGCCAAGTAATGGGAGGGAATGCGTAACTACAAACATATTTTTTATTATGTATGGTTTCCCCCAGTCTGTTCTATGACTGCATTGTAACAACGTATAGCGCCGTGTATCTATGGTTCCAAACTATGTTGTTAATGGACACAATAAAGTGAGGGCATGTTACAAAGACAAAGCTAAAACCACGGAGCTCAGTACATATACTGGCGTTTTGATTGGCTGAAAAAAGCCAACCAATCAGGGGTTGGATTTTTTCAGGCAGCTGCAGGTAGAACAATGAATGCAACAATTTGATTGGTTGGCGTGGGTAACTGCCCACGGCCAAATCTGCCCAGTGTTGATAAATAACCCCCAATGTGTTACCATCCAATACGGAAAGTTATAAATATGCTTATAAATCCAGATTATTCTCCCTTTATATTGCTAAGGCAAAATGAAATATAATACTTATACTCAATATATGTGCAATTCCAACATTGCCTTTATGCAATGAATTTCTAGTCATTTGTTATATGTCGTTACCTTTACGTGGCTGAAATCGCTGCTCTTGCTGTCTGATTGGTTGACTGGTTTAGTCTCCACTCTGGGTTTGGAAACATGTCGGAAAGGGCTGGAAATCTGGAGGCCGCTGACGCTGATCCCGTCTGGAAGGGTAAAGACACAATGAGGGATAATGAGCAACTAATTCCTAATTATGAGAAACATCAGCATTAAAGGCAAAGTCTCTCAGGTTAATCCACCTACAAAGGACTAGTGTTGTAGAAATTCTTATGAATACAAAAGGTTTTCCTGTGCCTGAAAGCAGCATCTGTCGGTGCCTTGCTATTCTCTGCACTGCTGGTTGTGACTACATATACCACTGTAACAACTGCCAGCTCCCCTCCAGCCAAGACGCCACTTGCAGATTTCTATCATTCTCCTTTTTGGGTCAGTTCATCACTCAAGTATGCAGGGGCATTGTGGGTACCAGACTGAAGCGGATTTCCACAATATTGTTTCAGTGGTATGTGAAGTCAGTACCAGCAGTGCAGAGATTGGCCAAGGGGAAAATATACTGTAATAGAAATTACATTTACAAGTACAGTTAAACTTATTGAGAATGTGTAAGGTGTGGATATTGGGAAGCAGCTTAGAATTATATGTGTTTTTATTAGGCAAAATGTTATATTTGGGTTTATATCCCTTTTATAGCCATTATAGAGCAGCACCTTGAGTTGCTACCTGTAAGTCGAAGATTATATCTATAGTAATACCTAAAAACCCACGTGGAACTGCGCTCACCTTGCCTTAAAGGGGGTGTTCACCATTAAAGGAGAAGGAAAGTAATTTTACACTTGGGGGTGCCAATTGTTAGGTACCCCCAAATGATTGTATTTACTTACCAGCACTGGTCTGAGTTTATTCTAAATTACCCTAGCAACCATTAGGGATGCACCAAATTCAGGATTAGGTTTGGCATTTGGCCACGATTCGGCCATTTTAAGCAGGATTCGGCCGAATCCTCGTGCCTGGCTGAACTGAATAATTTTTATTTCCATGTCTGATATACATAAACAAATTAGGATATGTTTCGGTATTCGGCGGAATCTTTCATGAAGTAAAATAGTGGATTTGGTGCATCCCTAGCAACCACACACAGGGTCAGACTGGGCCGGCAGGAAACTGGGTAAAAACCTGGAGTGCCCGCTGAGCCAGACCCGCACCCGTCTACAGCCCACGCTGCCCCCCATATTGTTGGTAGCATTTGTTTTTGGATGGGGTCAGTGACCCCCATTTGAAAGTTGCTTAGAATTGACCGTTCTATAACATACTGAAAGTTAACTTGAAGGTAAACCACCCCTTTTATTGTAGCTGTCTGTGATTTTGCATCATGTGTATTTTCACAAATACGACGCAATTTCGCAGGACTGCATCGTTTGCACATGTGCAGGATTATTTAGGCGCCAACTGATGCAGCCACAGTGAGAATCCTAAAATAGCTTGATATTCTTTCCACTGTATCAATAGTAGGGATGCACTGAATCCAGGATTCGGTTTGGGATTCAGCCAGGATTCAGCCTTTTTCAGCAGGATTCGGATTCGGCCAAATCCTTCTGCCCGGCCAAATCGAATCAGAATCGGAGAGGGAATGGCATGACTTTTTGTCACAAAACAAGGAGTTAAAAAATGTTTACCATCCCTAATTTGCATATGCAAATTAGGATTTGGTTTGGTATTCGGCTGAATCTTTCGTGAAGGATTCGGGGGTTCGGCCGAATCCAAAATAGTGGATTCAGTGCATCCCTAATCAACAGGTCCACTTGTAATTGATCAGAACAGAATGGGAGGGTAATGGCGTTTCATGTCGGGTCCCTAAAAGATTGTATCCATTTATAGTACTTATTATATAGCTGCATTTGAAACTGCACTGCCGGTTCTGACTCCGGAAACAAATAAAAGTCAAACTTATTTTATACAAATTGTAGTCAAATTGCAGAAAAACACAATGAATTTTGTAAATCTGCCACCTGATATCTCATTATTTACAAAGAAGGCATGTTTATGGTGGTGTGCTTGGTACTACTCTAGTGGGTGGGGCCAGAGAATTCTAATGGCAGCTTTCAGGGGTTAATATATTTTTTTTCAGGTAGGATTTATTTCTTGTTAATGTTTTCCGACACTTAGTGGCGAGTTTCTGGACATGTATGTGACAGTGCGCACCTCCCTGAGAGACGGCGTGGAGCATTTGGTTGCATCAGAACAGAAATGTTGGGCTACTGGAATAGAAAGCTGACCAACCGCATAAATGAGACGTTGAGGAGGGAAAATGCTCCTCTCGTTGAGCTCAATAATAAAACATGAAATCTCTGAAAAACGACAAGAAAATGGAAATCCAACGCCTCATTGTTGAAAAAGATTTATTGAACATTCGCCAACGTTTCTACTCCCACGTGGGTCGGCGGTTTCTCAATAATGAAAGAAAAAACAAGTTCATCGGTTTATTGTTCTCGATCTGATATTAGGAAATACATGTTAGGGTTTTATGAAAGAAACAAATGGATATGAATCATTGAGGGGCTCTCAGTCCAACGTCAGACATTGCTTTACTCCCCAGCCCCAGTGAGTGAAGAAAATGAGATCCACGGGGAACAGCCTGGATGAACCATAGAGTGGAATATATATCATTTAAAGGGGAACTGAAAGTCCGAGTGTGATTATTTTTCTCAGATTCTACAGAAACGATGCCTGCCCACAGCCTTCCTCCAAACTTGCCATAGTCTTCCTTTTGTTTAATTATTCAGAGAAGGCTCGGCCATGAGGATGTAACAGGGTGCAGTTAGGGCCGTCACCACTTAAAAATAGCCAAAGATTGAAATCTTCAGGTTTAGCATTAGAGGAAACAACCATTAAAATTAACTCATGACTTGAGATCGCATAAAACTATGGCAGCATAGGTATTCCCTTGTACTAAGCACAATTCAGCAGGAACAGCCCCCTAAGTTTGCTCATAGTCTGTACAGAGAGATCCCATAAAACTATGGCAGCATAGGTATTCCCTGTACTAAGCACAATTCAGCAGGAACAGTCCCTAAGTTTGCTCATAGTCTGTACAGAGAGATCCCATAAAACTATGGCAGCATAGGTATTCCCTGTACTAAGCACAATTCAGCAGGAACAGACCCCTAAGTTTGCTCATAGTCTGTACAGAGAGATCCCATAAAACTATGGCAGCATAGGTATTCCCTGTAATAAGCACAATTCAGCAGGAACAGTCCCCTAAGTTTGCTCATAGTCTGTACAAAGAGATCCCATAAAACTATGGCAGCATAGGTATTCCCCTGTACTAAGCACAATTCAGCAGGAACAGCCCCTAAGTTTGCTCATAGTCTTGTACAGAGAGACCCCATTAAAACTATGCAGCATTAGGTATTCCCTGTATAAGGCACAATTTCAGCAGGATACAGTCCCCTAAGTTTTGCTCATAGTCCTGTACAGAGTAAGATCCCATAAACTATTGGCAGGCATAGGTATTCCCCCTGTACTAAGCACAATTCAGCCAGGAACAAGTCCCCTAAGTTTGCTCATAGTCTGGTACAGAGAGTATCCCATAAAACTATGGCAGCCATAGGTATTCCCCTGTACTAGAGCACAATTCGGGGCAGGAACAGTCCCTTAAGTTTTGCTCATAGTCCTGTTACAGAGAGATCCCATAAACTATGGCAGCATAGGTATTCCCTGTACTAAGCACAATTCAGGCATGGAACAGTCCCCTAAGTTTGCTCATAGTCTGTACAGAGAGATCCCATTGGCAGCATAGGTATTCCCTGTACCTAGGCAATTGCAGCAGGACCCCTTCCTGTACTAAGCACAATTCAGCAGGAAAATCTCCCAGACATGAAAAAGCCAAGTAAATAGTATGTTATATTGTACAGCAGATTTCATTTTAGCACCAGAAAGGAAATTAAGAAGTGCAAACCAACCTAAACCCCCACTAATGGCAAAGAGTTACCTGAACCATGTTCTTTTAGCAACCCCAAACCCATCCTTTTAACAACTGTCTTATGCTTTTAGAAATAGGAGTTGATTTTGGAGCATACACATATCTGATACGACTGTGTCCCTATGAGGAGGATAGGATTACTTCTCCCAACTCACCCATTCTGTATGTTTGCTTTTTTGTCTTTCCCCCTAGAGTAGCGCAGACACACAGGCTGGGATACGACACAAATGGAGTGTATGAAGTCTGACACCGCAGGTACAAATTGGCCTTTGTACAATGATCAAACATGGCCGATGAGCTTGTCAAGATCAAAGGCAACATCCCACCTGTTGTGTCTTATTCCTAACAACACTTCCATAACATTACCGCTAGAAAAGACATCTTGTAGCCGCCGGCAACTCTTTGTTGTGCGCCTCCGGGGCCACAGGGGTTAATAGAGGATCCTCAATTGCACCTAATTACCGGATCTGTCATTCCCGGCCAGAGAAATTTCCTTTATGTTTCTCACTCGCACTGTAAGGAACTAAAGCACATTAATATTATATTAATAATCAGACGAATTACAGGGGCCACCTGAAACACGAGGGCTGACGTCTGCCCGTGCTACATACATGTATTAATTGCAACATACATGTTTTTATTGCTATATACACATCTGCGGGGTTATGTAATAAAAGGCACTAAGGTCGCCAAACGAGCGGATCTTAACCAAATATGCCCATTAACGGCAGGGCGATATCGAGTGAATCCGAACGTTCACAATTCACAAAGCAGCGAATGGGCGCAGATGGGTTGCAGGGCCGCATCAACTAGCCGATGCCGTCCTGGATCGTAGAAAAAAATCTAATTTGACCACTCGATATGTGGCCGATTCTTGGCCTGATATACAGTAGATTGGGAGGACCCGTCAGGAGCCCCCCCACACGGGCAGATATAGCAGCAGGTCGTATTCACCTGTTTAAAAGCTGGGGGTTAGTATGTTTAGTACCTATAACCAGTATTAAAGGAAACATTTTGAGTAGAAAATAAGAACGTACCAATGCGTTATACTCACTTAGATATAGAAGAATTGTGCTTAATAATGATGTGTTTCAGGCTGATTTATTGAATATTTCTGCAAAAACCCTAATAACCCCTCCCTTCTCTTCCACTTTCTGTTCCCTGAATTCCCAGGCTGTGCAGGGGAGCCGGCGGCTCTTATCTCACTGTACTGTAGGACAGGAACCAATCAGCAGCTAGCAGGACCTGATAGGGAACTGAAGCCTCTCTTTGCTTGTGTGACTGCAGGGCTGTGATTGCCATACCCAGATCTAACCATTGATATTTTCTGCAAGCCAGCCTCTTTTTAGGTTTGTAATTTTTAATTTCCCTGAGCAAAATGAGACAATTTGTAGGTACAGGGGAAATGGCAAGGTCTTAACTTGCTCTTATTTAGTCCTTAAAGGGATCCTGTCATCGGAAAACGTGTTTTTTTTCAAAACACATCAGTTAATAGTGCTACTATTAGCAGAATTCTGCACTGAAATCCATTTCTCAAAAGAGCAAACAGTTTTTTTATATTCAATTTTGAAATCTGACATGGGGCTAGACATATTGTCAATTTCCCAGCTGCCCCCAGTCATGTGACTTGTGCCTGCACTTTAGGAGAGAAATGCTTTCTAGCAGGCTGCTGTTTTTCCTTCTCAATGTAACTGAATGTTACATGGGTTTTTACTATTGAGTGTTGTTCTTAGATATATCAGGCAGCTGTTATCTTGTGTTAGGGAGCTGCTATCTGGTTACCTTCCCATTGTTCTTTTGTTTGGCTGCTGGGAGGAAAAGGGAGGGGGTGATATCACTCCAACTTGCAGTACAGCAGTAAAGAGTAATTGAAGTTTATCAGAGCACAAGTCACATGACTTAAGGGCAGCTGGGAAATTGACAATATGTCTAGCCCCATGTCAGATTTCAAATTTGAATATAAAAAAATCTGTTTGCTCTATTGAGAAATGGATTTCAGTGCAGAATTCTGCTGGAGCAGCGCTATTAACGGATTCATTTTGGGGGGGGAAAAATCCCTTTAACTTTCAGCCAATTTCCTAAGTTTGCCATAACAATAAGAAATCACGGATCCCCTCAGGGTGGCTAACCTAAATGTGAACAGT
Organism: Xenopus laevis; assembly: GCF_017654675.1. Taxonomy (NCBI): domain Eukaryota; kingdom Metazoa; phylum Chordata; class Amphibia; order Anura; family Pipidae; genus Xenopus; species Xenopus laevis. The sequence continues at coordinate 157,768,735 of NC_054381.1, forward strand.
AATGATGAGCAGACCAGAAATGTTCACCCTAACTCCAAAATAAACCCAACCCCACTGCTTGCAGAATACCAAATAGTGACCAAGTCCTCTTCTGCAGCATCTTCCCTCGAATGACTCATATATGGGTGTAATCAGTCACCAAAGTACTCAGTCAGTACTATGATATAACCAAATTGGAGGGGCTCTTTTTGAATTCTGACCTGCCACCTGCATCTGAGCCTTAATTTCTTGGCCTGAACCTTCCCAAAACACGGGTCCCTTGGGTTTCAGGGCAACCATCAGAAGTAGGCAGGGCTGGGTTTTGTCTAGCAGTAACAATTAGCAAAAAGACAAAGTCGTCCAGATACGTTGAGGTCTATGTCAAGACCTACGAAAAAAGGTATTTTCATTTCTTAAAGAGAAACTATCGCAAAAATGAAATTGCAACATTAGCTTCAGCATACTGAAATATGAAACTTTCTAAATACAATCAATTAAAAATTCACTATTAAGCTGGCCATAGATGTTGAGGTTTTTAAAAGATCAGATCCTGATCGAGAGACCACGATCTTCTCAGAACGATCGTACGAATTGACCATCAACTAAAAAGACCAATTTGCCAGGAAAACAAAGGGGAGCTGCCTGCCTGGCCCTGCAAACATAGAGAGATTGCACTGGGACCGACAAAGATTTTTTGACCTGGCCGATCAATTTCCTGACAGATGTCGGCCGAAAAATCGTAAGATGTACGATCATTCGAATCCCACTAACCGCACGATAATTTCGAAGGATTGTTCGGGCTTCCCTAAAATCGGTTGTGCAGCAAGAAGAATCGTCGTGTCTATGGGGAGCTTAACTCTCTCAGCATCTGTTTCTCCTCCTTCTGTTTTCATGCAGCAGTTGGATGTCAGATGAATGATCCAATATATCTTATAGGGGGGCTCCTTTTGCCTAGAAGATGTCATAGAGCTCACTATATTAAAATCACCAGACATCATGTCTCTCTACATGCAGAATTTGTGCAAAAGGCAGTTATTTTGTTAGATTTTATTTATTTTTTTAGTTTTGAGTATCCTGTAATTCATCTACTAGGAAAGGAAGCCCCCCTATAAGATATATTGGATCTAACTGTCAATGAATATCTGACACCCAACTGCTGCATGAAGTGAGAATGAAGAGAAACAGATGCTGAGAGAGGAATAGTGAATATAAACTTGATTATTTCAGAAACAATGCATCATTTTTTTTTTCTTTTTATTTCTCCATCTTCATGCATCATTTTTAATTGGTTTATGCAGAAAGTTTCTTAGATCACTATGAAGAAGCTTATATAAAATTTTCAGTTTTGTGACAGTTCCCCCTTAAATATGTAACGAAAAGCTGTCTATATTGGTCAGATTTGTGTCTAGAAACACAGATCATAGAAGATCACAGGCATGGCTTAAAATGTCCCAGTTTCTTCTTTTAAAATGTTGGGAGGGATGAGACCATCTACTCGGTGAGACTGCCCCAAATCGGTGAACAAAAAAGGGGGTGAGGTTTACAGAACAATGGGTGTGGCTTGGTTTCATGGGACATGGTATGGTGGGGGCATGGTCAAAAACATCTTTGTTTCATAATAGCAAAGCTGGGGGTTCCGTTACCATGGCGTTAGGTTTTGGAAGGCTATTGCCAATAAGTCACTTGTTTTATGCTTTTTGGCCCACCACTGTAACAAAAGAGTGGCTAGCAGACAGCTGTGCTCTCCAGACTTTTCATTGCGTCAGCACATTCATGTAGGAGTTCTATTTCGTACCATTTTTCTGTCCTCTGTATTATCTGCAATAATCTCCCTCTGAACTGAAGATTTGTGTTAATGAACTCGACTTGAAGGGAAAAAAAAGTCCAACTGTCGACTACAAAACTTCCACTCATTTCCTTTCTACCGAACTTTTTAAGAGATCCGCTATATAATAATTCCCATTATTTTTACCCTCTTCCAAATGCTAACACAAAGGAAATTTTACTTACAGTAGGAGACAGAAATCTATAACCTATACCATTTAACAAAAAAAAAAAAAATTAGCTTTTTAAAGACAAGAAAAGAAAAAGACCCCATTGCCGTCCTCGTTCTGCAAGATTCAGCAAATGCGCCGTTCATTTCAGCCGGCGAATAACGAGAGATGACAACCCCAGCGCTCACATGAACAACACATCAGACGAAAGAGAAATGTGGAGGAAAAATTGCTTTTTAAGTTTCATTTGTGCTCAATTTACAGACGCAGGACAGCGGAGCCAATGTAGGAGCGCGATTTTCTTCTTAGGGTTTATCAGCTGAAAGTCAGATTTATGCAGTAGACACATTAAAGGGTTTAATAAGTGCGGTTTATCATTCCAGCGGCAGAATGAGAATGGCGTGACGGTGGAAAGAAATTGGACGTGTATCTGCAAAGGTGTCATAAACAGGAGAGCATGTATATACATTATTAGAATTCAATTTCACATCAGAGTGGAAAGCGCAGCACATTCCAGATCATATCAGTTTAGGGTGATGAATAAAGCACCGGCATATGGATGAGTGGATAGAAAGCATATGGATATGGCAGTTGCAACGCTAAAAATCCCAGCATTCACAGCTGCTAAGGCAGCAAAACCACCCCCTGATCTGTCAGGTGCAATATCTTGGAATAAAGACAATCCCCAATATGTAATAAAAAGGCACTAAGTTTGCCCAGGGGTAGTAATCTATAGAAATTAATAAAATGCTTCCATTTAAATAGGGATGCAGAGAACCCACTATTTGGGATATGGTTGAATCCTTTGCGAAAGATTCAGCAGAATAACAAACGGAATCCTAATTTGCATAAGCATATTAGGGGTGGGAAAGGAAAAACTAGAAAAGATTATTTTACTTTCTTGTTTTAGTGATTTTCTCATCCTGCCCTTAATTTACATATGCAAATTAGGATTCGGAATCAGTTTGGCCAAATCCAAATCCAGCTGAAAAAGGCCGAATCCTGGATTTGGTGCAACCTTATTTTTAAACAGTAAATGCTACTTGCTGATTGGTTGCTACGGGTTACTGCTCCAGGGCAAACTTCGTACCTTTTATTACATAGGCCCGTGAATGCACTAGTGGCATGTTGTTTGTAGGAAGAAAATAAAGTTACATAAAATATTTACATTTCAATGTTAAAGGGGAACTATCGCGAAAATTAAATGTAATATAAGCTTCAGCATACTGAAATAAGAAACTATATAAATACGATCAATTAAATAGTCTGCATTTTTTCTGAAATAATCAAGTTTATTTTCACAATCCCTCTCTCAGCATCTTCTCCTTATTCTCTCTTCATTCCAGAGTTGGGTGTCAGATAAATAAATTTGGTTCAAGTGTGCTCCAAAAGCGGACCAGGCTCCTTGCAGCCCCGGGTACAAGCTGTACCCCCGTCCAGGGCAAACTCTGCATAAATCCAATGAAAACAGCAGCACTCCGGTATTATTGGCAAAAGTGAAAAACTTTACTTAAAGGGATACTGTCATGGGAAAAAAAATTTTTTCAAAAAGAATCAGTTAATAGTGCTGTTCCAGCAGAATTCTGCACTGAAATCCATTTCTCAAAAGAGCAAACAGATTTTTTTATATTCAGTTTTGAAATCTGACATGGGGCTAAACATTTTGTCAATTTCCCAGCTACCCCAAGTCATGTGACTTGTGCTCTGATAAACTTCAATCACTCTTTACTGCTGTACTGCAAGTTGGACACCCCCCTCTCCCTTTTCCCCCCCAGCAGCCAAACAAAAGAACAATGGGAAGGTTACCAGATAGCAGCTCCCTTACACAAGATAACAACTGCCTGGTAGATATAAGAACAACATTCAATAGTAAAATCCCATGTCCCACTGAGACACTTTCAGTTACATTGAGAAGGAAAAAAAGCAGCCTGCCAGAAAGCATTTCTCTCCTAAAGTGCTGGCACAAGTCACATGACCAGGGGCAGCTGGGAAATTGACAAAATATCTAGCCCCATGTCATATTTCAAAATTGAATTAAAAAAAATCTGTTTGCTCTTTTGAGAAATGGATTTCAGTGCAGAAGTCTGCTGGAGTAGCACTAGTAACTGATACGTTTTGAAAAAAACATGTTTTCTGATGACAGGATCCCTTTAAAGGAGAAGGAAAGGTTAAAACTAAGTAAGCCTTATCAGAAAGGTCCATCTAAATATACCAGTAAACCCCCAAAGAAGTGCTGCTCTGAGTCCCCTGTCAAAAGAAACACTGCATTTCTTTCCTTCTATTGTGTACTCATGGGCTTCTGTATCAGACTTCCTGCCTTCAGCTTAAACCTCATTGCCCTGGGCAAGAGCATGCTCAGTTTGCTCCTCTTCCCAACCCCCTCCCCTTTCTACTGTAATCTGATCCCAGAGCAGGGAGAGACTCAGGCAGGAAGTGATGTCACACCACATTAATACTGCAGCTGCTATCCTAAACAAACAGAGAGTTTCTAGAGCTTTTTACTCAGGTATGGTAAAACATTCTACAGAATAAATATAGCATTCTAGCTTGCACTATTGTAGCTAATCTATTGGCAATAAAATGCCTCCGTAGCTTTCCTTCTCCTTTAAACACATGTGGACACTGTTAATTAATGGCTTGATAAAGGGCCTGCGTAGCCCGAAACGTTGCCTAAGGCATTTTGAGTAAAGTTTTTCACTTTTGGCAATAATACCAGAGTGCTGCTGTTTTCTTTGGGTGTCAGATAAATGATCCAATATAACTTACAGGGAGGCTCCTTTTGCCTGGAAGATGTAGTAGAGGTCACTCTATTAAAATCACAAGACAATATGTCTCTCTACATGCAGGATTTGTGCAAAAGTCAGTTAGATTTTGTTTGTACTGGAATCAGTTATTTGAGTGAGCTCGAATACATCTGCTAGGAAAGGAGCCCCCCTATAAGATATATTGGATCTAACTGTCAATGAATATCTGATACCCAACTGCTGCATGAAGACAGAATGAAGAGAAACAGATGCTGAGAGAGGAATAGCGAAGATAAACTTGATTATTTCAGATACAGTGCATTATTTTTAATTGAATGTATCTAGAAGTTTTCTTAGTTCATTATGAGGAAGCTTATATTAAATTATTATTTTCCCAATTGTTCCCCTTTAAAGGTACAATAAGAACTTACCATCGCTGAGATCTTGCAGAAGGTTCTCTTGGCAGGAGAAGTCTAGCTTGACCTTGATGTAGACCGTTAAAGTGGCCGTATTTCCAGGTTTCAGAGGGAATTGGGACAGTGTCGGCTCTAGGTCCCAGCTCAGGAAGTCGCCGTAGAACTTTTCTGTAGAAGTAAAAGCAAATAAAGCCTTTAGCCGCGTTACCTAGTTTTGCGTTGGCCCATGTATAGATACAGCACATCTCATAGTTACTAAATATCAGGAGTGTCCAACTAGCTGCCCTTATGCTCTTGTAAATAATTGGAACAGCCACAGTGTGCCCTTATTATTCAAAAACAATCATATCTACCTCCCCAAATAAAAATACACCATTAGCTCCATTTGACAAGGCGAGACATTGACTTACAGTAATCAGTTATCCACTACCATAGACTTGTGTCCTGCATTCTCTTATTCCAATCTTCTATTTAAAGGAGAACTAAACCCTAAAAATGAATATAGCTAAAAATGCCATATTTTATATAGTGAACTTATTGCACGAGGCTAAAGTTCCAGCTTGTCAATAGCAGCAATGATCCAGGACTTCAAACTTGTCACAGGGGGTCACCATCTTGGAAAGTGTCTGTGACACTCACATGCTCAGTGGGCTCTGATTGGCTGTTGAGAAGCTAAGCTTAGGGCTCGTCACTAATTATCCAGCAGAAAATGAGCTTCCCTGGCTGTAATATAAGCTGATGCTACAGGTTTGCTGATTATTAAATTCTGATGCTAATTGCACTGATTTCTGTGCTGCCATGTAGTAATTATGTGTATTAATTACTAATCAGCCTTATATTGTGACATTTCTATTCTATGTGTACTGTATATTGTGAGTGGCTCCCTAAGCTCAGTAAGTGACAGCAGCACAGAGCATGTACAGTGAATCAGCAGAAAAGAAGATAGGGAGCTACTGGGGCATCTTTGGAGACACAGATCTTTACTGCTAAACGGCAGTGGTTGCCTTGGGCTGGTGCAGAAGCACAAAACATCCTGTACAACATTTCTACCAACTTCTTAAGTTAAGCTTTACTTCTCCTTTAAAGGAGAACAAAAGCCCCATCGATGTTAGGGCCCCCTAACCTACAAACCTTGTATTTATTGGGACAAAAATATCCCTATGCAGAGGTTTGAAGTTATTAACATTGGTAACCGTAAAATGAGCTGCTGAAAGGAAAAAAACGGATATTATATCATATAAATATTCTTGCAGATTGATTTGCAGCCTGTCATGGCCGAAGCTTTGTGGGCGAGTGAACAATGTGCCTGGAATTCAAAGCGGGTATAAAAGTTTTTTATAAAAACGATACATAGATACATAGGTACGAGATAGGTTTCTTCATTAAAGTAAAAATGGGATTTTATTTTTTTGCCCTTACATCCCCTTTAAAGCGGAATGACCCCTTTAAATATGCAAGCTAGGTTCCGATTATCTTGAGTGGGCAACAAAAAAAATGTGAAGATTTCGGTGCCTCTCTGGAGGGCACTAAGATAGGTTGGATGTCTTTTTTGTAGGCAGAATAAAAAGTCACTGGTAGTGTGATATCCCTCCATATATATTAGGGATGCACCGAATCCAGGATTCGGTTCGGGATTTGGCCTTTTTTTAGCAGGATTCGGATTCGGCCGAATCTTTCTGCCTGGCCGAACCAAATCCAAATCCTAATTTGGGGAGGGAAGTCGCATGACTTTTTGTCACAAAACAAGGAAGAAAAATATGTTTTCCCTTCCCACCGCTATTTTGCATATGCAAATTAGGATTTGGATTCGGTTCGGTATTCGACCGAATCTTTAGTGAAGGATTCGGCGGTTCAGCCGAATCCAAAATAGTGGATTCGGTGCATCCCTAATATATATACATATATAAATATGATCTATGGCAGTTAAAGGGTTAAAGCGACTGCCGCCGAGAAGTAGCAGCCAATATGAAGGCGTTACGGCTGAAGTCGCCACATTTGCTGCTGTTATTTTCTAGCAATATTACCAATTCTCCAGGCAGAATGTTACACTAATGTTTATCTTGTTTCTCTGGCACCCCTCAATCAGCTGAAACACGAGTCGAAAACCGCCGGGGGGAAAGGGGAAAAAATAATTGATGTTCTGTAGTCGCAGCAGCAGTGCGTGAGTTTAATGACAGCGCAATTTGTAGCCAGAGCAGTGTCAGACACAGCGTGAGGAAAAAGTCTGATTTTAGATTTACAATATCCGTTTTATCTGCAAACAGGGATGTAAACTACCCCCCAAAAAAAACTTTCAAAAACACGTTCCTTCTACATTTTCAATTATTTTATAGTGAATTGTTAAGTTATCTGTGACTGAAACCCTTTCTGCACTACTAGTTCTGACTCTTGAGTCAGCTCTGCATGCTTTCTCTCTTTCTAGCAGTGTCTCTCTCTCTCTCTTTCTGTTATTTGGACAAATACTGTATGCTCTGTTGGTAGGCAGGAGTCTGAATATATACAGTGGTGTGAAAAACTATTTGCCCCCTTCCTGATTTCTTATTCTTTTGCATGTTTGTCACACAAAATGTTTCTGATCATCAAACACATTTAACTATTAGTCAAAGATAACACAAGTAAACACAAAATGCAGTTTTTAAATGAGGGTTTTTATTACTTAGGGAGAAAAGAAATCCAAACCTGTGTGAAAAAGTAATTGCCCCCTGAACCTAATAACTGGTTGGGCCACCCTTAGCAGCAATAACTGCAATCAAGCGTTTGCGATAACTTGCAACGAGTCTTTTACAGAGCTCTGGAGGAATTTTGGCCCACTCATCTTTGCAGAATTGTTGTAATTCAGCTTTATTTGAGGGTTTTCTAGCATGAACCGCCTTTTTAAGGTCATGCCACAACATCTCAATAGGATTCAGGTCAGGACTTTGACTAGGCCACTCCAAAGTCTTCATTTTGTTTTTCTTCAGCCATTCAGAGGTGGATTTGCTGGTGTGTTTTGGGTCATTGTCCTGCTGCAGCACCCAAGATCGCTTCAGCTTGAGTTGACGAACAGATGGCCGGACATTCTCCTTCAGGATTTTTTGGTAGACAGTAGAATTCATGGTTCCATCTATCACAGCAAGTCTTCCAGGTCCTGAAGCAGCAAAACAACCCCAGACCATCACACTACCACCACCATATTTTACTGTTGGTATGATGTTCTTTTTCTGAAATGCTGTGTTACTTTACGCCAGATGTAACAGGACGCGCACCTTCCAAAAAGTTCAACTTTTGTCTCGTCGGTCCACAAGGTATTTTCCCAAAAGTCTTGGCAATCATTGAGATGTTTTTTAGCAAAATTGGAGACGAGCCTTAATGTTCTTTTTGCTTAAAAGTGGTTTGCGCCTTGGAAATCTGCCATGCAGGCCGTTTTTGCCCAGTCTCTTTCTTATGGTGGAGTCGTGAACACTGACCTTAATTGAGGCAAGTGAGGCCTGCAGTTCTTTAGATGTTGTCCTGGGGTCTTTTGTGGCCTCTCGGATGAGTTGTCTCTGCGCTCTTGGGGTCATTTTGGTCGGCCGGCCACTCCTGGGAAGGTTCACCACTGTTCCATGTTTTTGCCATTTGTGGATAATGGCTCTCACTGTGGTTCGCTGGAGTCCCAAAGCTTTAGAAATGGCTTTATAACCTTTGAAATTGAACTCAGGTGTGATAAACCACAGTTAAGTTATTTTTTAACAAGGGGGGCAATCACTTTTTCACACAGGCCCATGTAGATTTGGAGTTTTTTTTCTCCCTTAATAACGTAAACCTTCATTTAAAAACTGCATTTTGTGTTCAATTATGTTATCTTGGACTAATAGTTAACGTTTTTTGATGAGCAGAAACATTTAAGTGTGACAAACATGCAAAAGAATAAGAAATCAGGAAGGGGGCAAATAGTTTTTCACACCACTGTATATCTATATAGACAAATACAAGAGTCCTCTGCACTCAACCCATTATCAATATATTTAAAGGGATATTGTCATCGGAAAACATGTTTTTTTCAAATCGCATCAGTTAATAGTGCTACTCCAGCAGAATTCTGCACTGAAATCCATTTCTCAATTTCCCAGCTGCCCCTGGTCATGTGACTTGTGCCTGCACTTTAGGAGAGAAATGCTTTCTGGCAGGCTGCTGTTTTTCCTTCTCAATGTAACTGAATGTGTCTCAGTGAGACATGGGTTTTTACTATTGAGTGTTGTTCTTAGATCTACCAGGCAGCTGTTATCTTGTGTTAGGGAGCTGCTATCTGGTTACCTTCCCATTGTTCTTTTGTTTGGCTGCTGAGGAGGGAAAGGGAGGGGTTGATATCACTCCAACTTGCAGTACAGCAGTAAAGAGTGATTGAAGTTTATCAGAGCACAAGTCACATGACTTGGGGCAGCTGGGAAATTGACAATATGTCTAGCCCCATGTCAGATTTCAAAACTGAATATAAAAAAATCTGTTTGCTCTTTTGAGAAATGGATTTCAGTGCAGAATTCTGGAGCAGCACTATTAACTGATTCATTTTGAAAAAAAAAAATATATTTTCCCATGACCGTATCCCTTTAAGACAGAGACATTTTGTGCTACTGCTACTGAAAAATGCCTTACCCTTTAAACAACACAGGGATTGTTTGTCCATATATTACAATATATTTAAGCTGAACAACTACGTCAAAGTCATCCCATATCTGGCCAGTCCTACGCTTAATTTTATCTGATTCATTAAGAATTCTATTGCTTCATTATACATTTTACAAAGGGACTAAGTTTTACCTGCAACTTACTTGCTGCTTTCAAAGTAAAACTCCCAAACTTGGCTGCCCTTTTATTAGTGGGATCACCTGACTATAGCTGGGAAGGGCGGGAGTTACAACATGGAGCTGGTCACTGCTCCTGTATAAACTATAACAAACAAGGGAAAGTTGTGCTCATCACTAATATTTAAAACCATTAGGCGGGGGTGCAATGAGGCTGTGACCACAAAATACATATAGACAAATAGTGGTGAGCACAACTTTTCCTTGTTTTTACTTTGAAAGCAGCGAGTAAGTTGCAGGTAAAACTTAGTCCCTGTGTAAAATGTATAATGAAGCAATAGAATTCTTAATGAATCAGATAAAATTAAGCGTAGGACTGGCCAGATATGGGATGACTGTGACGTAGTTGCAGTGTCGGGCCAAGTCAGCTGGACGCCCTAGGCAACCTGGCTGACTACGTAGCCCCCTTCTCAAGCGTGCGCACACATGGCGAAGATTCCAGACTCAAGCGTGTGCATGCACGCGCATGACGTTGATACCGGAGCTGCTGCCGGCGGTGGGGGACACGAGTCAAAGCACAAGCGCATGTGTGCATTTGAGCGGCAGAGCGCAGGCACACACTAAAAAACAAGAGGAGCTGCTGAGATGTGAGACACAAGGGTCTGAGTTAGGGGAAGGCGATAGAAGAGGTACCTGCCTGGCGCCCCTCCACCTTTGCACCCTAGGCATGTGCCTCTTCTGCCTACCCCTATTTCCGGCTCTGCATAGTTGGGCAGCTTAATTATATTGCAATATATGGACAAACAATCCCTGTTTTATTTAAAGGGTAAGGCATTTTTAGTAGCTGTATGCACAAAATGTCTCTGTCTTAAATATATTGATAATGGGTTGAGTGCAGAATTGTCTCCCTGAATCAGTGGTACAGGCTGATACATTAGATAGGTACAAGGAAGGTTTGGATGCTTTATTCACCAGTAGCTCCTCCCAGCAGACAGGAGGGAGCCAATGAGATTAAAGGAGGGAAAGGGGTGTTACAGGGAGAGCTGGGAAGTGAATCAGGGGTACAGGCTGATACATTAGATAGGTATAAGAAGGGGTTGGATGGTGTTTAGCAAGTGAGGGAATACAGGGATATGGGAGATAGCTCATAGTACAAGTTGACCCAGGGATCATTTTAGAGTCAGGAAGGAATTTTTTCCCCCTCTGAGGCAAATAAGAGGCTTCAGATGGGGTTTTTTGCCTTCCTCTGGAGCAACTGGCAGTTAGGCAGTTTATATATAGACTTACCAACCGTAAGTCTATATATAACCTGCCTAACTGCAATTGTCTTTTTTCAACCTAACTAACTATGTTACTACTATGTTATAATGTTAAAGGGGAACTATCGCAAAAATTATAATTCAATATAAGCTTTATCACACCGAAATAAAAAACTTTTTAAATACAATCCATTAAATGTTCTGATTTGTGTCTGAAATAATGTTTATCTTCAGTATTCCTCTTTCAGTATCTGTTTCTCTTCATTCAGTCTTCATGCAGCAGTTGGGTGTCAGATATTCACTGACAGTTAGATCCAATATATCTTATAGGGGGGGCTCCTTTCCTAGCAGATGTATTAGAGCTCACTCAAATAACTGATATCAGTACAAACAAAATCTAACAAAATAACTGCCTTTTGCACAAATTCTCCATGTAGAGAGACATGATTTAGAGTCCTGTGCAGAACTATTTGTAAAACCAACACCCGGCCCGCAACCCGCATACTTACCCGCTTGGACCTGCTACCGACCCGCAAGTACCTTATCCACAACCCAATCCGCTGACCATCAAGAAACAGGAAGTGTGCCATCATTAGAAGTAGGCGTGATCAGAAAAAAAAAGGAGTAAAACAGGAAGTGCTCAGGAAAAAAGGAGTAAAACTCGCTATTTAGAAGACCCGCGACCCAACCCGCAAACCCGGAGAACCGCCGATCTGCGTCTAGGCCAGCTCGCAAAACTTCTACCTGCAACCTGCAGGGTACCGCAGTTGTTTGTGGGTAACCCGCAGGTAGCCGACCCGCTGTAGGACTTTAGCAGGATTTCTAGTGATTTTCATATAGTGAGCTCTAATACATCTTCTAGGCAAAAGGAGCCCCCCTATAAGATATATTGGATCTAACTGTCAGTGAATATCTGACACCCAACTGCTGCATGACGAGAGAATGAAGAGAAACAGATGCTGAGAGAGGAATAGTGAAGATAAACTTGATTATTTCAGAAACAATGCAGAATATTTCATTGATTGTATTTAGAAAACTTCTAATTTCAGTATGATGACGCTTATATTAAATTTTCATTTTCGTGATAGTTCCCCTTTTAAGGTTTTCGCAGAAGGGTACAGAAACAAGTCAAAGTCACATGTCGCTGCTTAAAGGACGAGCAGAGAGACGGAAGCCTGGGAAGGTGAGCTGTGCCTTTTATTGCTCCGACCAATGGCAGAAAATCAATATCCCATTTTTGCAGCAGAGCCACCCCCTGAGTTGGTAAAGTTTGTCATTACAGACACACGCTGGTCCCATGAAAGTCTCATCAGATAATGAACACTCTCAGACACTTCTGTCACTTGTAAGGATTTTATCCTGCTCTTGGGGAATGCGACTCCCAACTGTGATGGAAGGAAAGACCTTTCAATCTACGGATTTTCTGACGCCAACAATGTGCCCGTCGGTGTGTTACATAATAGGAGGCCATGGGCTGATTGTTGTCATTGGATCACGTACATAAGGTCCCGCTGGGTCTCAGCAACACAAGTTTTATGAAAACTGTTTTGATTGGCTTTCAACAATGCAACCATGTAAGCAGGGAGTTTTGATTGGTTCTGGGTATGTAGTCTGCATACATTGGGTGGTACCAGTGACTGGATCTCCTGGGTCTGAATCCCATCAGGAAGGGTAGACCCCAGCAAGGAATTTAAAGGGGTTGTTCACCTTTAAATTAACTTCTAGTATGATGTAAAGAGTGATATTCTGAGACAATTTGCAATTGACTTTCATTTTTAATTATCAGTGGTTTTTAGCATTTTATTCAGCAGCTCCCCAGTTTGTAATTTCAGCCACCTGGTTGCTAGGGCCTAAATTACCCTAGAAACCACTGATTTGAATAAGAGACTGGAACAAGCTTTTTTCAAGCTTGAAAAAGGGCCATGTGAGGCCTGAAATGTTGCCGTAATGCCCCATAAGTCTGCAATAAAGGTATTTTTAATTTAATAAGATAAAGTGGTGCTGTTCTTATCGAAGCTTTGCTGTTCTACAGTTACACCAGCAGCAGTGACAATAAAAAGTGTGTACATAAGAGTGTTTTGCTATGTTTTAGTCACAGACACACAAATACACACAGTCTTTCGGAGTCACACAGGATCCTGTACCATTATGTGTTGTCATTCACCATTGTATGCTGCTGGGTAGAGCAGGGGTCTCCATGCACTTTGCCGAATAAAACATGTCAAACATATGGAAAAGACTAACCTTTGGTGTTGACTGTTTTTGAAGTCACTTCCAGTTTCTCGAGGGGCTCTGCCCCGATGTTTTCTAGTTTTATTATAACCTTTTGTGTCTCGCCATTGTACAGCTGAACGGAAACGTGGGTCGAGACTTCGTCTCCTGAAGATGGCTGGAGCACATGAGCCGACCTAGGGCAGACAATAGAACATAAACATGATATAATGATCCACTGCCAGGTGCTTTGTCTTCACTGATTCAGTTATAGTATTGTAAGATAAAGAAGCTGGGGGGGGGGGGGGCTTGTAACAAGCAGTTAATGACATGTAGATCTTTGGCTTCACTGGGCCCAAACATTTCCTTCTCGTGGTTATATCTTCATGAGAATGGCATAATGCTTGGTTTGCTTTCCCTTTAAAGGGATACTGTTATGAGAAAACATGTTTTTTTTCAATAGTAATAGTAACAGTGCTGCTCCAGCGGAAATCTGCACTTTAATTTTGAAATCTGACATGTGGCTAGACATATTGTCAGTTTCCCAGCTGCCCCCAGTCACGTGACTTGTGCTCTGCACAGTCATTCTTTACTGATGTACTGCAAGTTGGACTGATATCACCCCCTCCCTCCCCCCAGCAGTCTAACAACAAAACAATAGTAAAATCCAGGTCCCACTGAGACACATTCAGTTACATTGAGTAGGAGAAACAACAGCCTGCCAGAAAGCAGTTCCATCCTAAAGTGCTGGCTCTTTCTGAAAGCACATGACCAGGCAAAATGAGCTGAGATGCACCTACACACCAATATTATAAATTAAAAAAAAAAAATACACTTGCTGGTTCAGGAATTACATTTTACATGGTAGAGTGAATTATTTGCGGTGTAAACAGTGTCATTTAGAAATGGTTCAGCTTTAATAAACATTTAGAGGCCCATTTATCAAAGTACGAATTTATCTCATTATTTTCTGAAAAATATTCCCACCAAATCCGCATTGGTTTTTCCCTTTACTAATCAATACATTTTCCCGAAATTTTCCTGAGTGTGAAAAAAACCCTAAAAAAATCGTGAAAGAAATGAATTGTACGGATTATCCACTCGAAAACTATGATTTTTTTTCTGATTTTGGCCTGAAAACCACAAAATCTTCGGATTATTGCACGAAACCCATCGCTGATCAAGATGTCTTCAGGATTTCTCCCATTAACTTATATACAACCTCGGCAGGTCTAAGATGCCAGATTTTAAGATTCTGACTTTTTCCATCCTCGGGGTATAGTAAATCCCAAAAAATAAATTTTTTTGGGGGTTTTTTTTACCCACTAAAAACATGGATTTTATAGTAAAAAAAAAACAGAATTTTTTGGGTTTTTGGCATTCAGAGTTTAATTAATAACCCTCTTAGTATAATTTAGAGAGTAATATTCATTTTTTTTATTATTTGTGGTTTTAGAGTTATTTAGCTTTTTATTCAGCAGCTTTCTAGTTTGTAATTTAAACCACCTGGTTGTGAGGGTCCACATTCCCCTAGCAACCATGCATTTATTTGAATAACTGGAATATGAATAGGAGAGGCCTGAATAGAAAGATGAGTAATAAAAAGTAGCAATAACAATAAATGTGTAGCCTTACAGAGCACTTGTGGGGGTCAGTGACCCTCATTTGAAAGCTGGAAAGAGTCAGAAGAAGAAGGCAAATAATTCAAAAACTTGAAAAAAATGAAGGCCAATTGAAAAGATGATTAGAATTAGCCATTCTATAACCTACTGAAAGCTAACTTAAAGGTGAACAAACCACCCCTTTAAGCTATGTAAATTCAGGGCCATCCATCAAAGTTGTAGACACATTGTTGGATTCTATCAGTTCAATATTTAGGGCTTCGTACTAAAGGGATTATGTAATAAAAGACCCTAAAGTTTAAGATGGATATTGCCACTAACTCCAGACTCACCTGGGTAGGGAAGTGCTGATCTGAAGCCTGGGCAATGCAGGAATGACTTCCACTGTGCAGCCGTTGTTTTTAAGGCCCGGAAGGTTATCAAGAAGACAGTCACTGTATACTCCACAAACTGATGTGTGATATCCTTGTACAGCAAAGGAAGGACAAGCACTAATTACATAATTATAAATATATATATATATATATATATATATATATATATATATTATATATATATAATATATATATATATATATACACAACATTTACACAGTTTTTGCACATTAACTCCCTTAGATCATGTGACTCAAACCAAAGGCTGGACTAGAACACTGATAAAAGTATATAAGGGGGAGGGGCATGAAGCAGTGGGCTGGACTAGAGCAATGATGGCACCTTCCAGGTGGATGGGCAGGAGGACTATGGTTCAACCCAAGGACTGGATTACAACACTATGACAGCAGAATAGAGGAATATGGACTACAATATTAGTGGGACATAAAAGTGTCTGGGTTTGGTTGCTCTTTAAATGCTGCTGTTTGTGAAAAGCACAGACCTATAGTTAAAAGGATACTGTCATGGGAAAACATGTTTTTTTTCGAAAACACATCAGTTAATAGTGATACTCCAGCAGAATTCTGCACTGAAATCTGTTTTTCAAAAGAGCAAACTGATTTTTTTACACAGTTATCGAGTATGCTCCGGATAACAGATCTTTCAGTAATTTGGATCTTCATATCTTAAATCTACTAGAAAATCATTTAAACATTAAATAAACCCAATAGGCTGGTTTTGCCTCCAATAAGGATTAATTATATCTTAGTTGGGATCAAGTACAAGCTACTGCTTTATTATTACACAGAAAAAGGAAATAATCTTTTAAAATTTGTACTATTTTAATTATAAAGGAGTCTATGGGTGACGGCCTTTCCGTAATTTAGAGCTTTCTGGATAACAGGTTTCCACATAACAGATGCCATTCTTGTATTTCATTTTCAAATCTGACATGGGGCTAGACATATTGTCAGTTTCCCAGGTGCCTCCAGTCATGTGACTTGTGCTCTGATAAATTTCAGTCACACTTTACTGCTGTACTGCAAGTTGGAGTGATATCACCCCTCTACTTTCCTCCCCAGAAGCCCATCAGCAGAACAATGGGAAGGTAACCAGATAACAGCCCCCTAACACAAGATAACAGCTGCCTGGTAGATCTAAGAACAACACTCAATAGTAAAATCCAGGTCCCACTGAGACACATTCAGTTACATTGAGTAGGAGAAACAACAGCCTGCCAGAAAGCAGTTCCATCCTAAAGTGCTGGCTCTTTCTGAAATCACATGACCAGGCAAAATGGCCCGAGACGCACCTACACACCAATATTACAACTAAAAAATATACACTTGTTTGTTCAGGAATGAAAGTGTTATTTAGAAATAAAAACGACACCTTAAAAATCATACAGTCAGCAACACAGGGGTTAAAACAATCATTAAAACTTCTATTTCAAGAAATAAGAAAAGCCCGGCAAGTTCATTTCCCAGAAACAAACTTTATTCTCAGTGTGAGATAATAAATGAACAGAAAGTCCGGTTTTGCAGAGAAATCTCACTCACACAATACTTCAATGTTATAACCCTGCCTGCTGATCAGACTAGGGACACGGCGCTCCCATCCCAAGCTCAGCTCATTAGCACTAACTGATAAATGTGTCCTCATGGTCTGGTCAATTCCTGCAGCTCTTCCTGCGACCTCTGTACAACTGTATTCAATTTATTGTTGCCATGTTGGATAATGCGCCTGGCACCTTCACTGCAGGGAACGTACTACATGTAATATTTAATTAGATTGAAATGTGTTATACCAATATATATATATATATAATATATATATATATATATATATATATATATATATATATATATTATATATATATATATATATATATATGCTGCCACCAATGCCCTGTCTCGTAAAGGAACAGTTACAAACCAACAAAAATTTAAGTGTTTTAAAATAATGAATATGTAGAGTTCTAGCCTGTAGCTGTTTAGCCATTGGGCAGCCATTCAAGCACAGGATACACAGCATGATAACAGATAAGTACTACTATAGTTTAAATAAACAAGCTGCTGTGTAGCCTGAGGCAGTCATTCACACAGCATTTATATAAACTATAGTAGTACTTATCTGTTATCTACTGTGTATCCTGTGCTTGAATGGCTGCTCCCATGGCTACACAGCAGGTTCTTTATATAAACTATAGTAGTACCTATCTGGTATCTACTGTGTGTCCTGTGGATGAATGGCTGCCCCCATGGCTACACACCAGTTTATTTATATAAATTATAGTAGTACTTATCTGTTATCTACTGTGTATCCTGTGCTTGAATGACTGCCCCCATGGCTACACAGCAACTTGTTTATATAAACTATAGTAGTACTTATCTGTTATCTACTGTGTATCCTGTGCTTGAATGGCTACCCCCATGGCTACACAGCAACTTGTTTATATAAACTATAGTAGTACTTATCTGTCATCTACTGTGTATCCTGTGCTTGAATGACTGCCCCCATGGCTACACAGCAGCTTGTTTATATAAACTATAGTAGTACTTATCTGTCATCTACTGTGTATCCTGTGCTTGAATGACTGCCCCCATGACTACACAGCAGCTTGTTTATATAAACTATAGTAGTACTTATCTGTTATCTACTGTGTGTCCTGTGCTTGAATGGATGCCCCCGTGGCTACTCAGCAGCTTGTTTATATAAAATTTTCTAAAGCAAACACATCACTTTTAACAGTGCAGGGCAACACTACATTATATTATCATTACTTTAAAACACTTTTACTTTTTGGTGTTACTGTTCCTTTAAGCCCTTTCCTGATAAAAATTGTCAGCTCTGCAGCACCAGCTATAATGGGCCTGCCTCCTCCAGGTGACTCTTTTACCTAGTGCATCGCACAGTGTGGCCATACTGAATACATATATACTCACATGAGGAATGCTCAATAATGATAATTATAAAAGTGTTCCAGAAGCGACAGAACTGATTTACCATTGACTGTGATCTGCCCGGTGGTTCTGGGAACGCCAACTAATGTGACAGGATAGAGGCCGGACTCTGCGGGAAGGGAAAGGGCCGCCGGGAGGTATTCAAACTCGACTCCACTCGTCAGGAGACCCTGAAAGAAAGAAATGGAGAGTTATTTATTCATATAATCACAACTACAGCTCACAGAGTCAGTGTGTGACCCAGAACTTGCTGGGAAGGTAAATCTGCCAAATAGATTGTGTAGTCAAGCTTCTTTCTATTGCCACGTTGTACAGCTGAGCTGGTTTTACACTACTACCCAAGCCTAAATCAGGTGTTTACATGTGGCCCAAAGTTGAACTGAAAGGCTCACTAGCCAACCTGTACTTTTAAGCATAAGTAAACCTTAAAAATAAATGAATGTAAAGTTGATGTGGGTGCTAGTCTAAGCACTTTTGCGATGTACATTTATTATTATTTTTTTTTAATTCCAAGATATTAAAGGATACATGTGCTGTTAATATGAATGAATTTTGTTACAACAGCACCATCTACTGGTCATTTCCCCACCAGTCTGACCACCAAGTAGTCAAGGAAGTTGTCAGGAGAAAGAAAGAGGATGAAGAACATCAGAGCAGCCTCTTTCTTTCTCGTTTGATTTAGACTGTGGCACATAATGATCAAGATCCCTCTGCAAACGTTCTCAGGATCATTCCCTAAAGGCTGCAGTAGGGCTCATACATTCTACTGTGCCTTGCCCAACATCCCAGACTTATGGCCAAACATATAACAGCCAAGAAACAATAGCAATGCAAGAAAGGGTCACATTGGCCAACATACTTGCCCTTGTGGTCCAAGCCTAAACATCTCCCTGCCCTTCTCCCTTTAAGCTGCATTGCTATTTCCTAGTCCCTCCTACTGCTTCAGATTCCGTCCCCCAGTAAACTGCGATCAGTGTCGTAGTCCCTCCCATTGCTTGAGTCACAGACTCAATCCACCTGTAAATTTCCATGTGTCCTAGTCCCTCCCATTGCTTGAGTCACAGACTCAGTCCCCCTGTAAATTTCCATCAGAGTATATAACAGGCCCTCCCACTGCTTGAGTGTCCTAGTCCCTCCCACTGCTTGAGTCACAGATTCCATCCCACTGTAAAATGCCTTCAAAGTGTCCAAGTCCCTCCCACTGCTTGAGTCACAGACTCCATCCCCCTGCAGACGGCCATCAGATTGTTCTAGTCCTTCCCACGGCTAAAATCACAAACTCAGTCCCCTATAAACTGCCATGATAGTGTCCAAGTCCATCCCACTGCTTAAATCACAGATTCGGTCCCCTATTAACTGCCATTAGAGTGTCCTAGTAAATCCCACTGCTTAACATAGACTCAGTCCCCTATAAGCTGCCATGTGAGTGTCCTAGTCCATCCCACGGCTTAAAGTACCAGTAACATCATAAAAAGAAATTGTTTTAAAGTAATAAAAATATAACACACTGTTGCCCTGCACTAGAAAAACTGTTGTGTTTGCTTCAAAAACACTACTATTGTTTATATAAATAAGCTGCTGTGTAGCCATGGGGGCAGCCATTCAAATGAGAAAAGGCTCAGGTTACACAGCAGATAACCTGTTCTACAGAGTTTATCTGTTATCCACTATTTATACTGTGCCACATAGACTTTTTTTCAATTCCTCCATTGCTACACAGCAGCTTGTTTATATGAACTATAGTAGTGAACAAACAGATCAGTATTACCAGTGCAGGACAACACTACATGATATTTTCAGTACTTTAAAACACTTAATTTTTTGGTGTTACTGTTCCTTTAAATCACAGACTCCATCTCAATGTAAACTGCCATCAGACTGTTCTAATCCCTCCCACTGCCTGAGTCACAGACTCTTTTGCAGAACCCCTGTAAGCTTCCATCGGAGTGCTTTAGTCCACCACAGTGCTTTTGAGAAAGTGGCTGGATAGCCACGAAACGCATTAAGCCTATGGTTCTCTAATTGTTCCTACTATGATGTGCCGCTTTTAATGGATCAACACATTTTTGGATTTTTATTATTACTCCTGACTTCATTCCTGTGGTGCTCCGTGTTTCTACATACAAGTTTGACTATGAAGTTATGTCCGGGTACTTTTCCAAAACGTGATGCACACAGAGGAGAAGCCATACACCGTGGTGCTCCCAGGTAATTAATTTTACAAATTGTTTAGTCCACCCACAGTGCCTGCACAAGATCATGCCAGTCAGGTATATCTCCTACAATGGCGCTGACTCTCTGGGATGATGGATACATTAACAGGACAAGCCCGTTGGATCCCATCATGTCCCAGGCTCAGGCAGTGATAACCACAAATCACCCATAGTCGCTTGTTCCTTGGGTTTGGGAGAAGATTGTTATAGTGTGGGGATAAATGACTGGCGGAGCCCAGAGGATGATCAGAAGATCCTCAACGATCCTGAGCTATAATTCCAACCAGTAGATTGTGCGTGTTTTTGAGTTGGAGAATAAATGTGGCCCTTAGTAGAGCAGAGTGAGAACCAGTAAATTCCTTCTATAAGGTTCGGCCCTTCATCTTCTCAATCCAACATCAGACGCAGAACAACATCATCAAGAACCAAGACGTTATAAAACACACTGTAGGGCACTGCATTTTCCACAACGTATCTGATCTCTCCCTATATATATATTTTATACCGACTAAAGGCCGCCACGTTGCTTTGAATGTTGTGTAGGGAAACCTCTAGTTGTCAGGAGCATGAATTTTGTATAGTGGTTTCACTATTAATGTACAGGGGAGGCAGCGAGGGGAAGAGAAATGGAGCCGCCATGAAAGGGACGATTTGAAATGCTTTTCCCCTTTCCGAGGCCTTTGTACTGCTGGGAAAGACACGTCAGGAATGGCACCCAGTTTTATATGGGGCTACTATTTGCTATTTTTGCATTAAAGAAAAAAGATATATATTTCAGTTTGCGCTGCAACACAATCCCGTCTTTTGTTTTCTGTGGATTAAAGGGGTTGTTTACCTTTAAATTAACTGTTAGTTTGATGTAGCGAGTGATATTCTGAGACAGTTTGCAATTGGTTTTCATTTTTTATTATTTGTGGTTTTTTACTTATTTAGCTTTTTATTCAGCAGCTCTCCAGTTTGGCATATTGAACCATCTGGTTGCCTTGGGTTCAAATTGCCCTAGAACCATTGTATTGATTTGAATAGAGACTGGAATACTTGGACAAACCCAAGCACCAGTTTTATAATAACAAAAAGAAGTTGAGTTTCTCACGACCAAGTGCATTTTACAGTGAGTGGATACGGATACCCATTGAGACAGTAGGTAGTGGACGACAGGTGACCGAAGTAACATGTCATTATACAGTGAGAGGCAGTGGGATACTGATACGCAATGGGAGACATAGTATCGTGACACCCCCCAAGTACATTTGATATACGTGAGAGGCAGTGGAATCCTGATGACCGGGTACCAATCGTGAGGACAGTAGTTAGTGTGGACAACCCCAAGTGAATTATAATAGAGACAGGTGTAGAGGCAGTGGACTTCTAATCATAGCAACGATGTGCCCAATGTGAAGAGACAGTATAGTGCACAACCGCCGAAAGTACGCATTATGGAACAGTGGAAGTGCAGTGGAATACTGATACCCAATGGAGACAGTGAAGTAGTGACGCCATAGAGTTGCCAAGTCACATATATACGTTGCAGAGGGCAGTGGATCTGATACGAACAACGTGAAGAACAGTAGTAGTGACACCTGCCAGTACATTATCATACAGTGATAGAGGCAGTGGATATCTGTACCCCATATGTGGAAGTAGTAGTGACACCCTCCAAGTACAATTATATACAGTGAGAGGCAGGTGATACTAATACCCGCAATGTGAAGGAGCAGTAGTATGTTTTTTCGTGACAACCCCCAGTACATTAATACAGTGAGAGGCAGTGGAAATATGCTACCCGCGAACGTGAGACATGTTAGGACACCCAAGTACATTTATATACAGTGAGAGGCAGTGGATACTAATACCAATGTGAGACAGTGTTAGTGAGTGACCCCAAAGGTACAGTTTATATACAGTGAGAGCATGGAATACGATACCCCAATGTGAGATCAGTAGTAGTGAAACACCCAGATGCCAAGTAACAGTTAATATACAGTGAGCAGGCGGTGGATAGCTGATACCGACGGCCAACTGAGACAGGTAGAGGTGACACACCTGGTCCCAAGTAACTTATCTACAGTGAGAGGCAGTGGATACTGATACACGCCAAATGTGGACAGTAAGTAGTGACAGTAGTAGTGACACCCCAAGTACATTAATATACAGTGAAGCAGTGGATATCTGAACTACCCCAATGTGAGACAGTAGTATAGTAGTGACGACCCCCAAGTACATTATATACGAGTGAGAGGCAGGTGTGACTACTGGATACTGGTCCCAGTGAGACAGTAGTGTGACACCCCCAAGTACATTATATACAGTGAAAGGCAGTGGATACTGATACCCCAATGTGAGACAGTAGTAGTGACACCCATAAGTTCCAAGGGTGATATGACCCCAGTGAGCGGCTGGCAGCTCGTGAAGCGGGATATAATTAATGGGTGGTGAGAATTTTTCGTGGAACCGGGGTTGCGGGGTAGTGCCAAATGTGTAAGCAGGATAGAGGCTTGTGAGCCGACAGTAGAGCAGTCACTGCTAGTGACACCCCCAAGTACATTATATACAGTGAGAGGCAGTGGATGTGAGACAGTAGTAGTGACACCCCAAGTACATTATATACAGTGAGAGGCAGTGGATACTGATACCCCAATGTGAGACAGTAGTAGTGACACCCCCAAGTACATTATATACAGTGAGAGGCAGTGGATACTGATACCCCAATGTGAGACAGTAGTAGTGACACCCCCAAGTACATTATATACAGTGAGAGGCAGTGGATACTGATACCCCAATGTGAGACAGTAGTAGTGACACCCCAAGTACATTATATACAGTGAGAGGCAGTGGATACTGATACCCCAATGTGAGACAGTAGTAGTGACACCCCAAGTACATTATATACAGTGAGAGGCAGTGGGTATTGATGCTCAAAATCATTAATACAGTGAGAAACAAGCGTAATGACACCCCAAGAACATTATAGAGAACAATGCAGCAAGTACTTGAATTCTAATCAGTGAGTGAGTGAAAAAGCTTCAGGAAATTAATTATTGCTCCATTTGTGGCTGTCAATTGCCTAAAAGCTTGTATGATAGAAAACATATGCATGAATATTTATAGTCCTCTTCAAATCAGGTCCCCAGATCCCCCTCTGTAACTTTCAAGGGCAGATTGTGAACTAAAAGCAATAGCAATACTGAATAAAAACACACACCTGCTAGTACCAACAACCCATATATCTATATAAATATATATATTTACATACCTAGCTACAGACTGCTGCCAAGGTCACATGACTTTTCCATTGAAAATGGAAAATATATATAGTTTATATAAACAAGCTGCTGTGTAGTAATGGTGGAAATTAAAAAAAGGCACAGGTTAAATAGTGGATAACAGATAACACCATTATGTTCTAGAGAGCTTATCTGCTGTCTGCTAATTTGAATGGCTGCCCCATTTCTATACAGCAGCTTGTTTATATAAACTATAGTAGTACTTATCTGTTATCTACTGTGTGTCCTGTGCTTGAATGGCTGCCCCCATGGCTACACAGCAGCTTGTTTATATAAACTATAGTAGTACTTATCTGTTATCTACTGTGTATCCTGTGCTTGAATGGCTGCCCCCATGGCTACACAGCAGCTTGTTTATATAAACTATAGTAGTACTTATCTGTTATCTACTGTGTATCCTGTGCTTGAATGGCTACCCCCATGGCTAGACAGCAGCTTGTTTATATAAACTATAGTAGTACTTATCTGTTATCTACTGTGTATCCTGTGCTTGAATGGCTGCCCCCATGGCTACACAGCAGCTTGTTTATATAAACTATAATAGTACTTATCTGTTATCTACCGTGTATCCTGTGCATGAATGGCTGCCCCCATGGCTACACAACAGCTTGTTTATATAAACTATAGTAGTACTTATCTGTTATCTACTGTGTATCCTGTGCTTGAATGGCTGCCCCCATGGCTACACAGCAGCTTGTTTATATAAACTATAGTAGTACTTATCTGTTATCTACTGTGTATCATGTGCTTGAATGGCTGCCCCCATGGCTACACAGCAGCTTGTTTATATAAACTATAATAGTACTTATCTGTTATCTACCGTGTATCCTGTGCATGAATGGCTGCCCCATGGCTACACAGCAGCTTGTTTATATAAACTATAGTAGTGTTTCTGAAGCAAACACACCAGTTTTATCAGTGCAGGGCAACATTGCATTATATTAAAACACTTTCATTTTTTGATGTTACTGTTCCTTTAGGGATCTACTCATGGTGATTCCTACTGAAATCAGTAGCAAGCAATTCAGTTATTCCTAGCATTTAATAAAAGCTAATTTTCTGCTTTGGCCCTAAGACTCTAAAGGCTTCAGTACAGGGCCCCAAACCACCATCTTTAGCAGAGTCTATCTCCCTCGGATATACAGTATCTATCCAAGCCACCTGAATCTATACCACCCAGAGCTAAAGAATAATGGTCTGTCAAGAAGCAAGCTGCCAGTGAGGCGGTGGTTAATGCCAGTTAATGCCCCAACGATTTAGCCACCATTGGGGGAATAATGACAGAACTAAAAATGTATGACCCACTGTAAAGATTAAAGGGGAACTATAGCGAAATAAAAATGTGATATCCTGTATGCTTCTTCATGCTGAGATAAGAAACTTTTTGAATAAAATTAAAAATTCTGTACTGATACTGAAATAATCAAGTTTATCTTCACTTTTCCTCTCTCAGCATGTGTTTCTCTTCATTCTGTCTTTATTCAGCAGTTGGGTGTCAGATGAATGATCCAATATATCTTATAGGGGGGCTCCTTTTGCCTAGAAGATGTATTAGAGCTCACTCTATTAAACTCACCAGACATCATGTCTCTCTACATGCAGGATTTGTGCAAAAGGCAGTTATTTTGTTAGATCTTTTTTTTTTTTTTACTAGAATCAGTTATTTGAGTGAGCTCTAATTCATCTGCTAGGTAAGGAAGCCCCCCTATAAGATATATTGGATCATTCATATAACACCCAACTGCTGCATGAAGTGAGAATGAAGAGAATCAGATGCTGAGAGAGGGATAGAGAAGATAAACTTGATTATTTCAGAAACAACGCAGAATTTTTAATCAATTGTATTTAGAATGTTTCTGACTTCAGTATGAGGAAGCTTATATTACATTTTCCCCTTTAAATAGCGAGGTCTCCAGTGGTATGTCTCTTGGAACCCAATGAGGTGGAGGCACCACGCATAAATAAACCAGTTTTTTTCCAAACCTCTCCCACCAATACCATGGAGGGTTCCAAGGTTTACTTGATGGCCAAGACTTAGGAACTCCAGGTATATAATGGAAAGTGATCCTGAACTAGAAGAACAGGGAAGGGTTTTACTAGAATCTCAGCCCTAAAGAAAGACAGGAGAAAGCTGTGAGTAACTGCTACTAACACTTGTTCGAGAACAAAAAGAGAAAAATTATTCAGGATGAGTCACGTTACTAAACGTTATAAATACAATTCTGTTTTGATGACGGCGTTTATTTAAAGCGGTTATTAACATAAACGAATCGATAGAGAAAGAGGTTAAACAGAGAGCCATCCAGTCGCCCCGTTCCACTAGCAGCGTCTTTGTTGCAGATGGAGATGATTTTACTCATGGATGGCTCATTATACCACCATCTGTGCCTGTTTCAGATCTGGGAAAACAAGACTTTTTGTTGTAGACTCTATTGGCTTTGGTGGCACAAAATCGAGTGGACGCTCTGCCAACAACCATCCTATTCATCGGACTGCGACTGGGGAGATCACACGGATTCCAAAAATGACAGCTTTTAGTTCTTATGGAAAAAGCAAGTAGCAAAAGCATTCTTCATTCCAAGGAATAACAACAGCATATGATTTATATAGAATTTTCTCTCTGGACAAATAGTAAGTGTGATGGAAGGGAAAGATCTACACAGATTGTCTAAATATTGTATCTATAGTGTTGTCCTCCCTGGCTAAGGATCAAAAACCCTATTAGCTTGGTTGTCTTTTCTGGTTCTGACCCAGAGGAAGTGATGTCATAGAAGAGAGTTTTCTAAAAACAGTAAATTAATGTTCTTTAAAGTGGACCTGTCACCTATTCATAAAAAAACTGTATAATGAAAGTCCTTTGCAAATTAAACATGGAACCCAAATTCTTTTTTTTTATTAAAACATCCATACCTGTTATAATGGTTTTTAAATATCTGAGCTGACAATCAAATATTACCTGTCCCACCGATATGCCTGAGTCATAAAGGTGGGTCATGACAATTCCTTTCACTTTCCATTTAGCAATTCCTAGAAGTCCGTGCACTCCTCACATTCCCCCATCACACTTTATAATTGTGTAGGGTTCCCCATTCTGATACATACACAAGTTTTTGGGGTGATACACAATTTGTCTTAATAACAAATTGTCACAAAATGGCTCCTGCCTGCTTGCTGTGATTGTGTAATTCTAAGATTGAAGGAAACAAAATCTAAATAATACATTTAGTGTAAGTTAAGTTTATTTTGCTCAACTAACATGATAGAAAAGAATGTGTAATTACTTCTCAAGGTGACAGGTCCCCTTTAAGCAAAAGTCAGATTCGGGGTCAGATTTGGGCTGGAGAACACCTTTATTACTTCTTCTCCGTTCCACTTGTTTTGCCCTTTCACTCAGACCGGGAGAGGCCCATTTATTAGGTCGAATTTCGAATTCATGTGATTTTTTTTTAATATGAATATACAATTCAACTGGGAGGTTATTTAAGAAAAAATTAACCCATTTAATATTCGATCAAATGGTTCCGAACTCAAAAATGTGAATTGTATTCAATTAGTTGGAATCGAGTTTTTCTCCGGAAAAAAAACCCCTTGAATGTCAGGAAGTCAAATGGCTCAACGGAACTCTACCATTGACTTCTACATGAACTCGGTAGGTTTCAGGTGGCCAATATTCGAATTAGGACGGTTTCCATGGTCAAGATGTGATACATCTCACATTCAAATTTGCATTAGGATAGGGGGATTAAAATTTGAATGTATGAATTTTTTAAACTCTAAAATTCTAATTCGAATTTACTATTCGACCCTTTATAAATAGGCCCCTTGAAGTGGCAATAAACGCACCAATATTTATCGTATGAAAGAACTTTAGTACGATAATCTGTGAATGTGTGGTGGGAGACAAGGTGACCAATATCGGTAAAAAGCCTTGGATATGGGTCGTCTCATCAATCGGGAAGGACTGAAAATTTTGATTACATTTTGAATTAAAAAAAAAAAACAGATGTTAAAAGAGATCTTATGAGCAGCCAACATTACGGGAGAAGCCATCAAACGAATACATGGAAAATGTCCTTCCACTATAGAGAAGGACCACACTTGAGGATGACAAGAAGCCATGCCCTAAGTACCATTATAGAAATGTGCATCCCAAAAACAAAACACAAAAGAAGTCCAAAAAAGTCATTTACAATACAGGGATTTATAGGATTGATCACATAACACAAAAAGATATCCCACCCTGCCCAACTGTCTTAAGCTGTCATCAAGGTTCTAAATCAGCCCACTGTTTGAGCCACTGACTCCTTGGCCACAGACCCTTTACGCTGCCATCACAGTGTTCTAGCACCTCCCACTGCTTGAGTCACTGACTCCTTGGCCACAGACCCTTTACGCTGCCATCACAGTGTTCTAGCACCTCCCACTGCTTGAGTCACTGACTCCTTGGCCACAGACCCTTTACGCTGCCATCCCAGTGTTCTAGAACCTCCCACTGCTTGAGTCACTGACTCCTTGGCCTCAGACCCATTAAGCTGCCATCCAATGTTGTAGTACCTTCCACTGCTTTAGCCACTGACTCCTTGGCTCTTGACCCTTTAAGTTGCCATCACAGTGTTCCAGTACCTCCCCACTGCTTGAGCTGCTGACTACTTTTCCCCAGACCCTTTAAGCTGCCATCATAGTACTCTTGTTAAGCAGCTAGAGCTATAGACTCTCTGTATTTCTATATGTAAGCAGACTGTTTCAGAAATAAGGTAAGGTGAGAACCTAGCAGCTCCATTAAAGGGTAAATGCCTGACCCTCACTCAAATAACTAATCATTAGCAATAACAGCCTTGATATAATTTCACTGATGAAGTACAGTGGCTTTATCTATCCACGGTCTGGCTAACAAGCCCAGTTGTTGTGTGCCATACAAGGGTTCCTCTGGAAGCAACCAGTTAAACTGAACAGCGGCATAGACAACAGACCTGCCTTCGGGAAATCAATACAATAAACAAACTGATGAACCTTTAACAGGTGATCGAATGGCCCTGGTGACATTGTCACAGCCATTGACCCACAACTATCTGTTTATTTCGGTCAAGTTGACCCTCTATTCTATCCAGCCTCATTTTCTGCATTGAGAGTGAGCTGGTCATATTCATTCTGGCACAAAATTACATTTACTCCAGCCTTTGAAAATGGACGTGACGTCAGTGTGCTGAACCCCTCCAGAGTGGCTCAAGTGCCGGCTATTAAGCAGCCTTCCATGGACA
Organism: Xenopus laevis; assembly: GCF_017654675.1. Lineage (NCBI taxonomy): Eukaryota > Metazoa > Chordata > Amphibia > Anura > Pipidae > Xenopus > Xenopus laevis. Next base: position 157,797,815 of record NC_054381.1, read on the forward strand.
TGATTGGGTTTATAGGACATTACTCTGTTATTGTAAATTCTAGGAATGAGGGATTATTGTAGAGGCACACACGGGTTGCTCTAAGGGTGAATCCATGTATTATGTATAAGCACATACAGAGCACACGTGCAGAACTTTATTGAGTACAATGATGCCTTATACCTGGAATCTATAACCTTGCTCCCAGAATGCACAGGCCTGCTTGCTCTCTCTCGTGACAATGAAAATTTTATATAAGCTTCAGCATACTGAAATAAGAAGTTTTCTAAATATAATCAAGTAAAAATTCTGTATTGTTTCTGAAATAATCAGTTTACCTTCACTATTCTTCTCTCATCATCTGTTTCTCTTTATTCCTTCTTCATGCAGGATTTGGGTGTCAGAAATTAATTGACAGTTAGATCCAATATATTTTATAGGGGGGCTCCTTTTGCCTAGATGATGTACTAGAGCTCACTCTATTAAACTGACCAGACATCATGTCTCTCTACATGCAGAATTTGTTCAAAGGCAATTATTTTGTTAGATTTTGTTTGGACTGGAATCTGTTATTTGAGTGAGCTCTAATACATCTGCTAGTAAAGGAGCCCCCCTATAAGATATATTGGATCTAACTGTCATTGAATATCTGACACCCAACTGTTGCACGAAGAGAGAATGAAGAGAAACAGATGCTGAGAGAGGAATAGTGAAAATAAACTTGATGATTTTTATAAACATTGCAGAATATTTGATTGATTTTATTTAGACCGTTTCTTATTTCAGTATGCTGAATCTTATATTAAATTTTCATTTTCGCTATAGTTCCCCTTTAATGTCATAGAAACGATAACCAAAGCTAGCCTACTGAGTGTAGCAATATAGCCAACTGAATAGGCTTTTGCAACAGCCCTGGGCTTTGCACTTTTGTTGGTCCTGGAGTTCTTTATCACTTGAGGGGATGACCATCCTGTAATCAAGAAGATCAAGGATGTGAGCAAAATGATATAATGACACCATGATCTGCTCTGTAGACTTTTGTAGAGCTTAAAGATGAGGCTAATCAGATTACTCAGTATAGAGCTAAGGTGCAAATACAATGCTTGACATTAACAAGATGTTGATGTTACACAAGCAACCCGAGATAAGTATTTAATGCAGGAAGATCTGGAAACCATGACCATAAGGATTTCTGGAGGCCAAACCATTACCTGGACAGGTTGTTCAAGACGCAATACATTAATGGCCCACCTGCCCTATTGGTTCATTCTGCACTTTATTTCTTCCACATTACTAGAAGAAAAGAAAACATGGCTGCCTACCCAGAGCACCTTGTGCGTTGTTGATTCCATTCTAACCACACACAGAAGTAATGGCACAACCAAACGCCACCAGCAAGACACACTAAATACAGGTATGTAATGTGTAACTTACCATTGTCTCAACTCTCAGTTCAAAGGGCATGGGATTGTAGACCATCAACTGAACTTCACACACATCACCTTGTACCCACTGGAAATCTGTGGACGAGAAAAACAATTAGCTAAGTAGCAATATTTATATTTGCCCAAATCACTTTAGTTACCCTCACTCTGGCCCAGGTGGATGTTTCCTAAAACAAGGCTGACAAATAATTCTGACATTTTTTGGGGCAAAGCGAGACTGACATCTTAATCATCGACAGTGGAATAAAGTGAATTATAGAGGCCAGAGTTAAAAGATGTCTCCTATTGGAGTTTAAATATGAAATGTAAATGAATGATGATGTATGTATGGCCCAAAATAACAGTGAAAAGGGCTCACTGACTCAACAGAAATTGGAAAGGACTCTGGATACTAGGTACTAAAGACTTAGGCTAGGTCAACAAAACATGTCTTTATAGAGTATTTCTGTGGTGGGAAAGAGGATCTTTTCAATTCTTTTTTAAGTCCCTACCTGTTAGAAGGGAGGGTTCTATAATTCTGAAGGATCAATCCTTGAGAAACAGGCTGCAATCATGTATTTCAGCTAGGGTTGCTGGGGAAGAAATTTCCCAGTTTAGAAATCATATAATTTAGTATCAATATAGTCATCGGAAGTCTATGGTTTCCAGAAAGACATTTTGGGGCAAACTCTTTTCAGAATTGTAAAGAGAAGTTGCCGACAGGCCTTATTGACTCACAGGTTGTTTCTAGTAAAGAGACGGTATACTGAGGGGTTTTATGCTCATTTGGCAGAGAGAAAGAAGCCTGAAAATTATAATTTTTTCTAGATTTTTCTTATTTTCAAACACTTGGTCTGGACCAAGTTAAAGCCTTGTATTGAGTAAACCATGTGTGCAACTGGGCTCTTTTGTCATAGTACATTATCCCGAGTCAATTTGTTAGTTAGCTGATGATTTTTTATAATAGGTCAAAGAGATTTCTGCTAATTAATGGGTGGTAAGGTGACGATTTTAAAGGTGAACTAACCCCCCACCCCTAGTAACAACAGTCCACCTTAACTGCCTTTTATAACCCCCTCACCTCTCCCTTCCCATACTGTGTATTAGTCAGAAAGGTGCAGCTGAAAAAAACCTGAGTCTAAAATGCAGAGTTGCGCAGCAGAGTTTCCCGGCGCCGTCTTCTACCAGTTTACATTCTTTTGGGTCTTTGCTGACACGAAGCCTGTGGGAGCATGTGAAGTTGAAGCCAATTCCTGACTAGGCCCAACTGTGCGTGCTCTCACAGGCTTAGTATCAGCGAAGAGACCCGAAAGAATGTGAACTGGCATCGGGGAACTCTGCATTTTAGACTCAGGTTTTTTTCTCAGGGGCACCTTTTCTGTCTAATACACAGTGTGGGGAGTGAGAGTTGAGGTGGGTTGATGGAAGGCAATTAAGGGGGGCTGCTGTTACTAGAGGGGGGGGGAGGTTCTAAAGTGGGACCTGAGGTAATACAGCATTGTCCCTTAAAGGAGAAGGAAAGCTACGGAGGCATTTTATTGCCAATAGATTAGCTGCAATAGTACAAGCTAGAATGCTATATTTATTCTGTAAAATGTTTTACCATACCTGAGTAAAAAGCTCTAGAAACTCTCTGTTTGTTTAGGATAGGAGCTGCAGTATTAACATGGTGTGACATCACTTCCTGCCTGAGTCTCTCACTGCTCTGGGCTCAGATTACAGCAGAGAAGGGAGGGGTGGGGGGAGAGGAGCAAACTGAGCATGCTCTTGCCCAGGGCAATGAGGTTTAAGATGAAGGCAGGAAGTCTGATACAGAAGCCCATGTGTACACAATAGAAGGAAAGAAATGCTGTGTTTCTTTTGACAGAGGATTCAGAGCAGCACTACTTTGGAGGTTTACTGGTGTATTTAGATGGACCTTTCTGATAAGGCTTACTTAGTTTTAACCTTTCCTTCTCCTTTGAGTCACCTTTTGTATGTGTTTGCACTAGATCCTTTTTTGAGGACATTGTAGAGGAGTGGTTTAAAGTGTGTACCCAATAGTCTCGGAGTTTGGAGGCTCCTTGGAGTTTGGATGGTGCACCTAGCTTTAAAGGAAAACTAAACCCCCCCAATAAGAAAAGCCCCATCTACTACCCTAGATAGTCCCCCATCCCTGCTCCCAACCCTCATAGTGTATTATTCCAGAAAGTGCCCCTGGACAGCATGCTCACTTATATATGCTGAGTAGCACATGGCAGATCTTCTTCCTTCCCTTCGGCAATTTACTGAACTTTTCAGCGCATGCGCAGTTGGTACGGATACTGGGCTGCAACAACTGTGCATGCGTCAAATACAGCGTTCCCTTACGAAAGAAGACGGCGACCCATGAGCTTGGCTTCACTACTCTGCATAAATAAGTGAGCATGCTGTCCAGGGGCACTTTCTGGAATAATACACTATAAGGGAAGGGACAGGGATGGAGGACTATCTAGGGTAGTAGATGGGGCTTTTCTTATTGCGTGGGGTTAGTTCTCCTTTAAGATGAAAGGTTTCCCCACTGCCCTATAAAAGTTAGGGATAAAATTCAGAAGGGGTAATAATACTAAAATTGGGAAGAGATACTGCAATGGCAAAAATTCAGTATTAGAAATTAGGGAGAATTACTTATAGGGAATGGGTGGGCTTTATTCTTTAGACTTTATCCTTGGACACTTTCTGTATGTTATGTATGTCTCACTATGTTTGTATCTATGGCAGTGGCATGTTGCTCTCCGACCCCTTGAATGTTGCTCCCCGTGGCTTAAAAGCAGGTGCTTAATTTTTAATTACTGGCTTGGAGGCAAGTTTTGGTTGCATAAAAAACAGATGTACAACAAAAATGAGCCTCCTGTAGGCTGACAGTCTGTATAGGGGCTACCAAATGGCCAATCACAGCCCTTATTCAGCACCCCAGGAATATTTCTCATGCTTGCGTTGCTCCCCAATTCCTTTTAAATCTGAATGTTCCTCCTGGGTAAAAAAAAAGGTTGGGGACCCCTGATCTATGGTCTGTTCAGACTAAACCCAGTCAAATGGGAAAAGTGCCTTCCAGCAGAGGAAATAAGGAGGCTTGAGGATGACCTGTTTGGGTGGCTGTATGCATGATTGCTTAAATGCTGGTTCTTCAACAGCTTGATGCCTACCCTTGTCCTGTCATTCACACACCATAGTGTGAGAAATGTGCTGCAAGCTGCTGTTACAGCACATGGCACAGGCCAATGTCCAATCACAACTTAACTTACAACCCCTGAGAACTTCTTTGCCCTTGAGTTACATGAGTGACTCCCAAATAAATGTGCCCTATGAAGTGCAAACGGCTAGGGACTTGCCTACAATGAATCATCTTCTTGTCACAAACATTGGGATCTAGCCAGTAACGGAATGCTGAATCACCTGGGCTCTATACACAGTACAGCAGAATGTTCTTGTATACCAGTATGATATAGCATGAAATATAATAACTCAAGGCCAGTGACTCATTAATATATGTATATAGAGCTGATAAAGCAACCTTAGAAATGATGCACATGGAGTGCTCAAAGGCACAAAAACAATAACTACTGCTCATCAAATCCACTATAATACTATAGAATTATTTATATAGAAACAAACACATCATTCAGCTGCACGTGCTAAAAGGAGTTGATCCCAATGTATGTGATGACTCAATGCATTAAGAAAAAGATGGCTGCAACCGCTTCCCTGGTCAACATCGATTGTACTGCAGTGCATGGTCTGTAATCAAAATAACGGCGCGTCCTTTTACTGGAGAACTAAAAGCGATTTTATGTATTGAATTTACTGTACCCACCCAGAGGTTCAGCAGCCCTATAATAAGCCTTTACCCCAGCAGCTCCCCATCTTGGATCTGGTTAGGCGTCTTTTGTGAGTCAGTGGCTCTGCACATGCTCAGTGGGCTCTGGGCTGCTGCTGAGAAGCTAAGTTACAATTACTTCTTTGCTTATCTTAAATTGTATACAAAAGTATCCAAGTATCTATTCTGGACTCTCTGCCAAAAGCCAATTAAGTTAGAAACACTGAATCTTTTTCTGGCTGCTCAGTGCATGAGATCAAAGAGAAAGCCGGGATATTTCAGTAACAATCCGGAACTTCGGGCTGAGCTGTGCAATCCCATGAAATCCTATTGGGTTCACTTAGTGGGAAATTTACTAAAGGGCAAAGTGGCTAACACTGGTGAAAATTCACCAGCGTGACGTTATTTGGGCACTTCGCCGATTTATTAACGGACGCTGGCGTAATTTCGCCAAAGAGATAGACTCTGGCTCAGCTTAGCACTCTAATGCCAGGGACATTTTCGCTCTGGCGAAAGAGTGTTACTACGCAAATTCACTACGTTTTTGATTTTACTGACCGTTACCTCTCGCCAGACTTGCCTTCGCCACCTCAGACCAGGCGAAGTGCAATAGAGTAGATAGGAGTTCCCCAAAAAATAGTAGAACATTTTTCAATTCCCAAAAAACGCTGGCGTCTTTTCATTTTTACAGGGTGATAGGCTTAAAAAGATTGAAAATTTTTTTTGGGGTAACCTCCTTCCCCCCTACATTTGAGAACATATGGCACATAAACTATACACTGGGCTCATGTGTAGGGCAATATAACACCTCTATTTTATTAGGGTTCCCTGGACTTGTGTAGTGTAATGTAGTTGCTGCAACATATACAGCCGTTGTACTTTAACTGCACGCTGTATGCAAATTAGCCAGCGCTATCGTAACTTCGAACTGCTGAGCATATTTTTGCTGGCGCAATTTCGTCAGCGTTCGGTAACCTGAATCTCACCCCAAATGTACATATGTATACGCAGATTAGGGGAAGGAAGGGTTAAAACTAACCACATGCACCATGCGGGAGAAATGCAAATGTGATGAAAAGTCATGTGATTTTAAGGATCTGGACTCAGTTTGGCCAGGTACTGCTGAGCTCCTGCTGAAAAAAGTCAGAATCCAAAAGCAGGTCCTAGATTTGGTGCATCAATATTTTGTTTCTAGCCAAACAAATAAAGAAAGAAGAAGGTATGTTTTGCATCCTACAAAAAGTACCGGCAGGACTACAGTATTAACACAACCCGGTTGCTGGGGGTGGTGGTAGTACGTTGCATAAGGGTGCTATATGAGTCAACCGCTTAACTAGATATTACTGGGCCCCGCAGCAAATTATTTTTCAGGCCTCCAAAATGTCTAGAGGTTGACCTGTTGTACAAAGTAACTGTGAGTAAGTGTTATAGAGACTGTACAGCGCTGTGGAGTATGTCAGCACTATGTAACTAAAGGATAATGACAATCTTGGGATGCTCCGTTGTCTTGAAAACACTGCGTTTCCACAATATCTAATGGAGGTTTTAGTTTTCTTCCATTAACGATACTGTAGCATGCCATCTCTAGGGTACAAGCCCTTCCAAAGAACAAAAAATGTCTTTAGTCTCTCTAAGGAGCTGCTGCAAGTTCAGAATAATGTCCCAGAAATTGATGGCGGCCAACGTGAATGATTTATCATGTCCGTACGGAGCTTTACAGGCAGAGTATAATTTCTAAAAAGTCTATTTTCAGCCTCGTTTTTTCACTTGTGTCCAAGGAGCCATAGGAACGAGGCGGAACAGTGTAATATATGTTTAACGGCTCTGGAGAGACGGAGGAAGGTTAATTCACTCCTGGGGTGAAAGTGGAAGCAGTTTAACATGCTCAGCACAGCCGCTTCATTCCTGACAACATAATTACTGCTTTTTAATTGCCCTAAAAAGCAGGGCTCACACAAAAAAAAAAAACGGCATATTAACCCGATGGTAATTTTCAATGATCGATTTGAAGTTACAAAATTGCAATGGAATGGTAAATCTTTAGTATTAAGATAAAATTCCATTTCTCCTTAAGTATAAATAAGTCGTGCAAGGGTAAACCCAAAGGAAGATTTAGCTCTCTGTGTAGCCAGAACTTTTCTTTCCTGTAGATATGTATATATAGGTACAGGATCTGTTATCCAGAAAGCTCCAAATTACAAGAAGGCCATCTCCTATAGATTCCATTTTAATCAAATAATTAAAATTGTAAAAGTGATTTCCTCTTTCTGTGTAATAATAAAACAATACCTTATACTTGATCCCAACTAAGATATAATTAATACTTATTGGAGGCAAAACCAGCCTATTGGGTTTATTTAATGTTTAAGGGACAGATTTATTAAGGGTCAAATGGTAAATTCGAATTTTCATTTTTTTTTTGTGTGAAAACTCACAAATTCGAATTTAAAAGCACCAACTCGAATGTAAATTTGAATGTGAGATATATCACGCCTCAACCATGGAAACAGCCCTAATTCGAATATTCGCCACCTAAAACCTTCCGAATTAATTTACAATGACAGATGTCTGTTGTTCCATTTGAAAGTGTTAAGGTATGAGATCTCATATCCAGAACGCTTGGGACATGGGATTTTCCGGTTAAGGGAATTTTCTATAATTTGGATCTTGATACTTTAAGGGAGTTATTTAAGGTTGAATTCTAGGGTTTCAAAGACATCAAATGAAATCAAATTAACTCACAACTTGAACGGTTTCTAATTTAAGGAAAAAACTCAGCTATCAACATTGAACCTCATTTTCCAGTTTGCTGCCCAGTTTTCCAGTTTAGACAAATCACTGTGCAAAGTGGCAGCATCCTGCATGGAACCTATAGTTCTGCACAATTTAGTCTCATCTGCAAAAATAGAAACAGTACTTTCAATGGCCACCTCCAGGTCATTAATAAACAAGTTGAAAAGCAAGGGACCTAGTACAGAGCCCTGCGGTACTCCACTAACAACACTGGTCCAATTAGAAAATGTTCCATTTCCCACCACTCTTTGTAGTCTATCTTTTAGCCAGTTCTCTATCCAGGTACAAATACTATGTTCCAGGCCAACATTCCTTCATTTAACCAGTAACCGTCTGTGTGACACTGTATCAAATGCTTTAGCAAAGTCTAAGTAAATCACATCCACTGCCATCCCAGAATCAAGGTCCCAGCTGATCTTCTCGTAAAAAGAAATTAATTTAGTCTGGCAACATCTATCACACATAAACCCATGCTAACACAGACTCGTACTGTAGTATTATGATTTTCTATGAAGTATTGTATCCTTTATTAACCCTTCAAAAAGCTTTCCTACCACAGATAGACTAACTGGCCTATAGTTTTGAGGCTGAGAACAGGATTGCTTTTTGAATAGAGGTACCACATTAGAAATTCGCCAGTCTCTCGGCACTATGCCAGATCTCAATGAATCCTGAAAAATTAAGTAAAGAGGTTTGGCAATCACAGAGCTAAGCTCACTAATTACCCTGGGATGAATACCATCTGGCCCCAGACCTTTGTTTATCTTAACATGTTCTAGTCTCCTTTGAATTTCCTCATGTGTGAACCATGCATCATTAGTTGTATTACTAGAATTGGGACTATTAAGAAGGAAACCTTCATTAACTGGTTCCTCATTTGTGTAGACAGACGAAAAATATGAGTTCAGAATCTCAGCTTTTTTTTTTTGTTCTCATCAAGCAACTGACCCTCCCCTCTGATATTAAGGGTCCCACACCTTCCTGCTTCATTTTTTTTTACTATTTACATATTTAAAAAATAATTTTGGATTCTTTTTATTGCTTGATGAAATATCTTTTTCCATATCGATTTCAGCTTTTTTGCATGATTTATTGGCCTCCTTGTACCTTATAAAGATTAGACTGTCCCAGCTAACTTGAAAGCCTAAAAAGGTTTAGCTTTGCAACAATGTTCCTTTCTTACAAGGGGAATATACTGACATTTATATTCATTAAGCAGCATCTTCAAATGGTTCAAGGGACGTCTGCCATTGCCTCCTTCATGACCGCAACAGGTTTTAGAGGGTGTATTTTTGGATTCAAGCTATTTGTATTTATACATATGGGAAGAGGTGACATATTGCTTCCCTTAGACAGTACAGTATGAGGGTATAGCTTATTGTGTGCCCAGAACATTCCTTCTCTGTATATTTGTATTTATACATATGGGAGGAGGGAGGTGCCATATTGGTTCCCTTAGACAGTACAGTATGAGGGTATAGCTTATTGTGTGCCCAGAACATTCCTTCTCTGTATATTTGTATTTATACATATGGGAAGGAGGTGCCATATTGTTTCCCTTAGACAGTACAGTATGAGGGTATAGCTTATTGTGTGCCCAGAACATTCCTTCTCTGTATATTTGTATTTATACATATGGGAGGAGGGAGGTGCCATATTGATTCCCTTAGACAGTACAGTATGAGGGTATAGCTTATTGTGTGCCCAGAACATTCCTTCTCTGTATATTTGTATTTATACATATGGGAGGAGGGAGGTGCCATATTGATTCCCTTAGACAGTACAGTATGAGGGTATAGCTTATTGTGTGCCCAGAACATTCCTTCCCTCTAAAATGAATGGCACACAAGCAATGACAAAACCCTAAACTGCCATCCTTTGCTTTGAATCTCATGTAAATGTGTGTACAGTAGCATGTAAGCCTGGAAATGGCCAGGTGAGTTCTCAGGCCGAGATCCATGTACACAAGTGATGAGTGGTAGTTGCTATTCAAGTCAATGGTGGAGCACATTATGATGTTTCTCTCCCCATGCCCCATTGCCCATAGACTGTCACGACCGGCACCCGATACCAGAACAAATGCCAAGCACCCTGGTATCGGCTCGGCTTCACCAGTAGTGTGACCACCGTTGGGGTTCGGGAGGAGCCCTCAGCTTACTTGGGTGCCACCTGGACTTAACGAGGGGTGCAAGGCGAGATGTTCTGGCTGGCGAAGGGGCACGGCTGTTAGCAAAGTCTTTTTGGGCCGAAGGTCACGGTACAAAAGGATTAGGCAGAAGGATGGTCAGACAGGCTGGGTCGAGGCAGGCGGATATCAGAATCGTCAGACAGGCAAGGGTCAAACCGGTTGTCAATCAAGGGGTTAAACAGGAAGAGTTGTCGTAGGCAGGCGAGGGTCAGGATACAGAGTTCAGAGTAGTCAGGATACAGGCAGGGTCAAACACGGGTAATCAAGATACAGAATAACAGGAACAGATGCACTAAGGAAACAAGTCCTATCACGGGCACAGGCTGGGAGACAGAATGGGCCTTATATGTGTTCAAATTTCGTGCCAAACAGGCGTCAAAAACGTGATGGCGCAAATGCGCCAGCGTGCCTGCGCCTTTAAGGGGCGCGCAGGCGCGCCAGGCGCCCTAGAAACAAGATGGCGCCGGCTTATGGACCATGCGGCGGGCGTCCCCGCCGACGACCCCGCCGCACAGGTATTGTAACAGACTGTACCAGCTCATAGCATTATTATTATTATCATTATTATTACATGTATTTATAGTCAGCAGAGCTGTAATGAAGACCTTCCCTCTCCCTGTTTTTACTTAGTATTCCGGACCCTTCCTTCTACTGTGATACTTTCAATCACGTGGGAATTTAAGTGGCCACTTATTTAGAATGACCCTTCCTGCACCTGTACCATCTGTTCCCTGATCATCTCCAGCAGGAGGAGAGAAACGGCTCTGCCACTAATCTGACTGCAGAGCTCCGTTCTTGCAAAGCGCTGTCGTCTTGGCTCGACTGTCATTCACAGATTGAGATCTGGTGTCGTTCTGGCCTCGGAGTAACTAGATAAGGTTCCATCAGAACAGTCAGAACCTTTCCTGCCTCCCGTCCCTTGTCACTGCAATTACTCTTCTTTATTCCTCACTGTGAAAATGTTTATTATAGGGATGCACCGAATCCACTATTTTGGATTCGGCCGAACCCCCGAATCCTTCTTGAAAGATTCGGCCGAATACCGAACCGAATACAAACCCTAATTTGCATATGCAAATTAGGGGTGGGTAAGGGAAAATATTTTTTACTTTCTTGTTTTGTGACAAAAGTCACACGATTTCGCTCCCCGCCCCTAATTTGCATATGCAAATTCGAATTCGGTTCAGCCTGGCATAAGGATTCGGCCGAATCCGAATCCTGCTTAAAAAGGCCGAATCCTGGATTCGGTGCATCCCTAGTTTATTAACCCTTTATATGCTCTGCTGCTACGGACACTAATTCCTTGTTGGTCCATGTCAATAACCCCTCCATGCCAAGCTCCTCCTCTTTAGCGTTATTACACTAATGGTTTCCATCCACGCAAAGCAGCAACACCACTCCTACAAGCATCAAAGGATTTAGGGGCAGATTTATCAAGGGTTGAACTGAAAATTTAGAGTTTTTTTATTGTCAAATTTCGACCAGCGAGTTGTTCAAATTCGAATCAAATTTTTTAAAAAAAATCTAATTTGTTTTTTGAGATTTATCATACTCTGGCCCTTTACGAACTCGAATTCCACTATTCGACACCTAAAACCTGCCGAATTGCTGTTTAAGTCAATGGGGCTGCAAAGTGCGTGTGTTGGTATTATATACTAATAAGATATTATACATTGGAAATATACAATAAATTTCAGCCACGCCCAGTTGATCCTATACGTGAGAGGTGTGGCCTGCAGCGGGCCAATCCATCACTGACAGGGGAGCCCCGGAATCATTTTTCATATATCACTTACATTTATTTTGTTAGCTTGCATATTAATTGCTATAAGCCTCGGTTTTATATTACGGAAGATTACATCCATCAAAAGAAATGAACATGTCAAAAGAAGCCAAGATAGATGATGACTCTGGGAATGAATCTGCTGCTAATACCAGATGCAAATCAAGCACTTAAAGGGCAACTAGTCCTTAATTTAATATTTACCTTATGGATCGCCTAATATTAAAAACTAAACATTTATTTTCCAAGTGCTTTTCTTCTCTAAAGATTCTGTAAGACTTTCACTAAATGCTGCTCCAGGGCTATGGGGGAATGATTTGGCAGCATGAAAATGGTATAGGACCTGTTATCCAGAATGGGGTTGCTCGGATAACGGATCTTTCTGTAATTTGGATCTTCCTATCTTAAAGGAGAAGGAAGCTACAGAGGCATTTTATTGACAATAAATTAGCTGCAATAGTGCAAGCTAGAATGCTATATTTATTCTGTAGAATTTTTTACCATACCTGAGAAAAAACTGTTTGTTTAGGATAGCAGCTGCCATGTTAGCTTGGTGTGGCATCACTTCCTGCCCAAGTCTCTGCCTGCTCACTCATAGCTCTTGGCTCAGATTACAGCAGAGAAGGGAGGGAGGGAGAATGGAGCAAACTGAGCATGCTCAAGCCCTAGCCCTGGAGGTTTAAGCTGAAAACAGGAAGTCTGAAACAGAAGCCCATGAGTACACAATACTCTTTTGACAGAGGACTCACTTTGAGGGTTTACTGGTGTATTTATATAGACCTTCCTTACTTAATTTTAACCTTTGCTTCTCCTTTAAGTCTACTAGAAAATCGCTTAGCGACAGATTTATCAAAGCTCGAATTTTTGTACTCTAATAAATTCGAATGTACTCAAAACTCGAATGTTATGCTATTTAAGAAAAACCCCAAAACGTCTAAAATTCGAACGAAGGTTACTGCCCTGAAAACTCGAATCTAATGCGAATGAAACTCGATTCGAGTTTTCCTACAAAAAAAACTTGGATGTCTGGGAGGCTATCAACATCTTCAAGTGGGACTACAGACCTCTGTCATTGTAAATTAATTCGGCAGGTTTTAGGCGGCGAATATTCGAATTAGGGCTGTTTCCATGGTCGAGTTGTGATAAATCTCACATTCCAATTTACATTAGAATTGGTGCTTTTAAATTCGAATTTGTGAGTTTTGACACAAAAAAATTTGAAAATTCTAATTTACCATTTGAACCTTAATAAATCTGCCCCTTAAACATTAAATTAAGCCAATAGGCTGGTTTTGCTCCCAATAAGGATTAATTATATCTTAGTTGGGATCAAGTACAAGATACTGTTTTATTATTACACAGAAAAAGGAAATTTGGATTATTTGGATAAAATTTGATTACAATGGAGTCTATCGGGCAAATTTAGTTACTTCCAAAGTTGTGCTAGTGTTGGCTTCGATGCACTTCAGCTGGCGTAGATTCGCCAGGGTTGCGCAAATTCACGAAGTTGCGCACAAGTTACTGATCGTTTGCGAAGTTGCGCTAGCGATGTTATGATCAGTAGTTTGAAGTTACGCTAGCGATGCCTAATTTGCATACGGAGCCACGTTAAAGTACAATGGACGTATATGTTGCAGCAAATACATTACAATACACAAGTCTTTATGAAATAAAATAGAGTTGTTATATTGCCCTACACATGTGCCCATTGTATAGTTTATGTTCCATATGTTGGGAGGAAGGAGGGTACCCCCAAAAAAAATTACGATCTTTTTCAGCCTACCACCCTTAAAAAAGTAAAAGACGCCAGTGTTTTTTGGGAAATTTCAACTTTTTTTGAAGCAAGTCCTATCTACTCTATTGCACTTTGCTTGGTCTGAGGCGACGAAGTAAAGTCTGGCGCAAGAGGTAATGTTCACGAAATTCCGCAATTTAGTGAATTAGCGTAGTTACGTCCCTTCGCCATAGCGCAACTTCGCCTGGTGTAAGGGTGCGAAGTAGCACTAGAGTAGGTCCACTTGGCTAGCGAATTTACGCCAGCACCCGTTAGTAAATTGGCGAAGTGGCAAAATTACATCACGCTGGCGAATTTTCACTAGCGTTAGCCACTTCGCCCTTTAGTAGATTTGCCCCAATGGGAGACGGCCTTTCCATAATTCAGAGCTTTCTGGACAACTGCTTTCCAGATAACGGATCCCATACCTGTATTTTGATTGTTCAGGGGGTTGCCTGAATGAATGGAACAACAGATATGAATGGAATTGTAACACGCGCAGAGAAGACTGTGATTAAGTTTACAATTCATTTTTGGGTTTAGATTTCTAAATCTAAGCAACTTTTCAATTGGCCTTTATTTTTTATAGTTTAATTTATAGTTTTAATTATTTGCCTTCTTCTGACTCTTTCCTTGGGGGGTTCAATAGGGGCTCACCCATCTAAAAATCTGTAAGGCTACAAATGTATTGTTATTGCTACTTTTTATTACTGATCTTTCTATTCAGGCCCCTCCTATTCATATTCCAGTCTCTTATTCAAATCAGTGCATGGTTGCTAGGGGAATTTGAACCATATCAACCAGATGGCTGAAATTACATTCAGAAGAGCTGCTGAATAAAAAGCTAAATAAGTCAAAAACCACAAATAATAAAAAATGAAAACCAATTGCAAATTGTCTCAGAATATCCCTCTCTACATCATACTAACAGTTAATTTAAAGGTGAACAAGCTAATCAGAATATGAGCTTTCTGATTATATAATGTGAAGAGAATACAAAACAATCTCTGTCTGAAAATATTGTATGGTATTACCAATATTAAAGGGGTGGTTCACCTTTGATTTAACTTTTAGTATGTTACAATTCCTAGCAACTTTGCAAATGGTCTTCATTATTTATAGTTTTTACTTTTTTAGTTATTTTTTTTTTCTTCTGACTCTTACCAGCTTTCAAAAGATGGTCACGGACCTCATCTAAAAAACAAATGGTCCGTAAGGCTACGAATTCTTTATTACTGCTACTTTTTATTACTCATCTTTCTATTCAGGCCTCTCCTATTCATATTCCAGTCTCTTATTCATAGCACGGTTGCTAGGGGAATTTGGACTCTAGCAACCAGACTGCTGAACTTGCAAATTGGAGAGCTGATAAATAAAAAGATATATAACTATAAAACAATGAAAACCAATTGCAAATTGTCACAGGATAACACTCTTTACATCATACTAAAAGTTCATTTAAAGGTGAACAACCCCTTTAAACTTAATCCCTTAAATTATCATTTTCGGCAACTCTGAGTCCTATAAAGGGGGAAAAAGCGCAAACATTGGATAATCCCCAACATAAGGAAGGAAGGCAGGCGACGCTTGGTTGGAGCTCACGGCACTGAAAAGACAAAACCAGCCCCTGCGTCTCTTTACAAGGGTTTTATAATAAAAGATCATAAAGCACAAGAGGAGGATTACCGGTGCCGCAGAGTGAAAATGGGTTTAAAGCAGCATCACCAGATAAGTTTAGCACTCGCAGGCACGGCGTTGTCATATTTTAATGTTAAATAAATCACCTGGGCCTGCCGGGAGGGCATTTTACTCTTTACAGATAATGATATGTGACAGAAATAATGACCGGCCCAGCGCTTTGTGAAGGTGGAATATAATAACTGCTGAGATTTCAAGCACAACCTGCAGCGCCTGCAAATTACTCTCTTTATTTCTAAGGCTCCTGTATTATTTATCTACTTCCCTGCTCCTCGCGCAGCACTATCTGTTGCTATCAATCAGTCCCAATCAATCCACAGGCACAATCCCAGCTCACACCTGCAGATTGGGTTGCACAGATCCCTCATGTTCCAGCGTGGGGCTGTCTGCTGTAACTTCTCCAAACTCCGACTGAGTCTAATTCTACGCAAAATGTCAGCTAATAATTCTGTGTTACACTGTATAAATCTTACAGACTGTGAATGAGGTATTTTAGTTTCTATTTAGTATGCTAAACTTATCATATATATATATATATATATATATATATATATATATATATATATATATATATATATATATATATATATATATATATATATATATATATATATATATATATATATATGTATATAAAGCAGGACAGGATTGCTGCTTACAATGGGGATCAGATAGGATCTGTGCAGCCACTGGGACAGAATGTTCTGTTGTACAGATAGCTAGAATCTCAGCTGCCATAAAGCAGGACAGGACTGCTGCTTACAATGGGGATCAGATAGGATCTGTGCAGCCACTGGGACAGAATGTTCTGTTATACAGATAGCTAGAATCTCAGCTGCCATAAAGCAGGACAGGACTGCTGCTTACAATGGGGATCAGATAGGATCTGTGCAGCCACTGGGACAGAATGTTCTGTTATACAGATAGCTAGAATCTCAGCTGCCATAAAGCAGGACAGGACTGCTGCTTACAATGGGGATCAGATAGGATCTGTGCAGCCACTGGGACAGAATGTTCTGTTATACAGATAGCTAGAATCTCAGCTGCCATAAAGCAGGACAGGACTGCTGCTTACAATGGGGATCAGATAGGATCTGTGCAGCCACTGGGACAGAATGCTCTATCTGATCCCCATTGTAAGCAGCAGTCCTGTCCTGCTTTATGGCAGCTGAGATTCTAGCTATCTGTATAACAGAGCATTCTGTCCCAGTGGCTGCACAGATTCTGTTATAACTAGAATGCATTGTTTCCGGTACAGACAATACAGTATAATGGATTAGTTTACTGTTTAC